>NC_143572.1:1637692-1793653 GCF_054136105.1 Typopeltis vanoorti | reverse complement strand
TCCATAAGTTTTTCAGAAGAACGGGTCAGTTTCACATCCAGGAAAGACAGGGAACCATTAATTTCAAACTCAGCCGTAAATGAAAATTCTGATGACAAAAACCAGTCATAGTCTTTGGGATAAATCTAACAACATTTTCTGTTGCCATGATGAATTGGAGAGAAAACTTGTAGAATCTAGAGAAATCATCCTCAACCCTGTACATTTAAATAATAATTTGAGCTACAACCTCCCAGACTGTCATTCTGCTGTGATCAAACACTGGCGCTCATGAGATGCTATATGCACGCACTCACCCAACAATGTGGCTAATGAAGGCTTTGAATACGTTAACTACAACGTTTTCACCTTAATTATGTATAGTGACTTTCCTGTGCTGTTCACGGTTTTTTTTATCATCAATGTTTAATGTTTTTTCTTTTTTATAAAAACACCTGAAGAAGGCTATAAAAAAGCCGAAACTAGTTGTGTGATACTATTAAACCTTTTTTTCCCCCCTTTTCTCTCAGTTTATGTCATTCAATTCTTTTAAAAATATGTTGAACAACCGAGTAAATGAACCTCCATGCATATAAATATATAATATATATAATCTGGAAATTATGTTGTACAGATCAAACATGGAAATTTTTCCAAGCTACTTCAGGCCCCTATTAAGTAGGGTGGTGGTTTCACACAGGTGATAAAATTCATCTCTCACCTGAGCATGTGGCTTGCTAGTTGGGGAGAGGACACACTACCCACTTGACCAACCAGGCAATTTGATAGATATACTGTCCCATTCTGTCTTATATGCAAAGCTAGCTTCCTTCTGATATTCTCCACAGAATAACTATATCTACAATCAAATGTGGAAGCTTACAGTGTGCCATGTTTGCATTTTTACTTAGTTTCGTCAAACAGAGGTCAATGTTTATATATAAATATATATCAGTCACACACACTAGAGGTTACAAAACTTATAACACAATAGTGTCTGTAAATAGTATTGGAAAGGCTGTTCCAAAAAGCAGAGTAAATGGAATGAAAGGTGAGGAACAGAAGTTGGTATGATAAGTCTAAAGCTGAACTTACAAATGACTACTATTATTATGTTGATCAGCAGATGCTTGTTTTCATGCTGTTGGGAAAAATTGTGGAGCAGCACCCTAAGTGGTGCAAGATGATCTCACCCTTTCAAATAAAGCAGAACATGGAGGATTTTTTTTTTTGTTGTTGTTGTTGTTGTCAGTAATCTGATAAGTCTGGTCTTGTTCAGCATGTAAAGTAAACTCTTCCAGTCAAAGGAATAACATAAATCATCCATAAAAGAAGTTGAACAAACCGCTGAAAAGAGCATACAAAGAAAAAGATATGAAACTCTTCTCAATGGACCAAATTTAGGCCAAAATGATTATCAAACTTGTTGCTTTTGGCATCGAATTTATTAATTACACCACATTATAGTAATTTTTTTAATCTCCTGTAATGATATAATAATCATTATCATTTCTTTTTAGATCCAGTTTACATACAGTAAGAGTAGTTAGATCACACTCACTTGCAATTTTGGCAATAAAGAATGCCAAGAAACTGCTGAAAATTTTGCTTTAAATAAAAATTAAATAAAAAAAAATTCATAAGTTTAATCTATCTAATGTTAAGCAAATTATCAACTTATGCCTCACCCTGTTCACACATCAACTATACAACAACTATTCTGTTGGCCCGGAGTTTGCTATAGTTGCACAATGGATCTGCTGGAGCCCTTGTACCATAGCTTAGGTTGTGGATCAGTTCAAATCAAATGCAGTAATGTATAATCTTAACTCGCATGTATCTTTATTATGTTGGTCTATTTTGAACTTCTTCAAAACTGAGCATGCTACTTTTTCTGCTATATTAATAAAATTACTAAACACACTGAATACTCACATTTCTACAGAGGACACCATTGTAGAAAGTTTTTTCACTTATTTGAATAATGAATTACTGTGAGTTGGCATAATTAAAAGAATTATAAAAACAAAAGGAAGCTCACGTAAAAAAACTTTAGTAAAGTAGAATTTTTGCCTAATATCATAGGCATTGTCAGTATAAGATCACAGAAAGGCAATTAAACAGTAACAGACATTTCTAAAAAGCACCACCTGATAATAAAAAAAAGAAAAGAAAAAAAGATTGTCATCCCAAAAACAGAAACACTATCGATAAGAGAATTAAACCTGTTCTGCAGATAGGATCAGATTTGAGGGGTCCTGAAAGTTGAATAGTCTTGAAGTAATAGGGATATTTTTCTCTCATATTCTTTTCTATCTTGAACAACAATGGCTAGCCCCTTGTCAGCCTTAGTATTCATCAAATTGTTATTCTTCAATGATTCCCAAGCTTTAAATTCAAAGAGAGATTAGGATGCAGTCTTGGTACTAAAAAATTATTTGCACATGACAACAGCTAACAAAACAGATCCTGTTAGCTGTTTTTTGAGATAAGGATCAAAGACCTCTGTCTCTGAAAAAAAGTCTTAGCTTATTGGAGAAATGGCAAAATCATGTCCTTTTGATAAAACAAAAAGTTCATCCCGTGTTAATTGACGGCTGGAAATACTGATGACAAGTCTACCTGAATCACAGACATTATGAGTACTAGTTCTAGAGTAGCTTACAAGTGAATCAAGCTGCCACTCTAAATTATCACGAGACGCATTAAAAATATGTTGATAAGAAGTAGATAAAATGGATAAAATAGTGTTAAATATTTCAGCCACTAATAGATTCTAAAGCGATCTTGATAGAATCGATTTCTCTATTTAAGAGGGCAAATGATTTTTTAGCTTTGTAAAGTTGATAATTTACAAGTGATCTACTAGCCTTTAAGCAAATCCAATGAGCTTTAGGAGACCTATAAACTTTTTATTTTATGAATAAAAAGTTTATAGGTCTGACAGGTATGAATAACCTGAGCCATCTTACAGAGTTTTAAAAATATAACTCTGTAATGCATTTAGCCTTCTTAACTAACACTTTACTTTATCTAGCACATTGTTTAGAAGTACACACACTCTGTAAAGTCTAGAGAGTTGTTTCAATAATGAATTCCCATGAGCTGGCATAATTAAAATAATTATAAAAATGGAAAAAACTTTTTTTTCCCTGTATTTTTTTACCTGTGTAAAAAGCTTTATTAACGTAGAATTTCTGTCTAAGTATCATCAACACACACACACACACACACACACACACACACACACACACACACACACACACACACACACACACACACACACACACACACACACACACACACACACACTTGTAATATTATCTGTAGACTGGTCCCTACTCTTCTTTATCTGTATTTCTTTTCATCTTGCTCCTTACCCCCAAGGCTATTAGAATATTCGCTGGGGATGATTCTTTCCTATTTTCCTATTTCTCTACCTCACACAGTGGGAATCTACCTGCCTATCCCCCAGTTAAAAATGGTGAAGACAAATCTGAACTCTATACTGCATTGATCGTCATGCGGGTTACCAAGGGCTGCAATGGATGTCAGGCTTCCTGGACATCCAGTGACAAGTGGGCTACAGAAGCAAGATTCACAGAACTCAAAAGTAGTTACTAGGAAAAAGTGGAGCATGGCTGAAAATCGACAAGTCATGCAGTGCTTCCACTGTTCAAACCTCTCAGTTAGGGGATTTCAGAAACAAATGTTCCGACTATGGCTTGAACTACACCGAAATTCGGAAATTTCATTTGAAAGACTGATGCAGCAGTGCAGCTTCATTATTAAACGCAAGATATTTAGTAAACTTGAGCTTGAAGCACTAAAAGCTCAAGCTGTAAAGGAGACCGTACTGATCCTGAACTGACTGAGAACATGAACGGAGAAGAACCAGATTTCAATGTGCAGAATGCTAAAAATATAGAAATAGTTGAAAGGAATCTATCAGGAAAGGAACAAGAACTTGCCACAACAATTATTGAGCAAATGAATAACAACCTGGAGCAAGTTAGACTTCCAGTATTGAGGAAAGTACCTCAACAAAAACTGAAGGAACTTCTACAAGAAGCCAATAAAGTTGCAAGGGCTATTCCTACTGGAACTATTGGACAAATGAATCAACTTACCTACTCAATAGCCTACATGGTAACATCTGAATTAGGCTATAAGATTAGTGAACCCAAAAGCAGTAAGGCTCAGAAACCACAGTGGAAGCATCAACTGGAGAATAAAATTCTTAAACTTAGAGAACACATGAGCAATTTGAAAAACTTTAAGGAAAAGAAGCTGAAAAACATGAAAACCCGAAATAACCTCAAGAGGTATAATATTGGAACATGACCTATTGATGCAACTAAAAGAAGATGTATCTTCTTATTTTAGCTGCAACAGTTGCAGTTGAAATAAGAAGATACAGTGCAATCATTGAACAGTACAAGTAAAATTCGATGTTTCACAAGAATCAGCATCAATTTTACAAGAAAATTGGTTGCTGCAGGAATGATAATCTTAAAGAAAATATAAATATTACAGACAAAGAAAATACACTGAAATTCTGGCAAAACATATGGGCCAACCCATATGTTGGCACGATAATAAGGCAAAGTGGATTGAACAAATTATGAACGAATTTCAAGAACGAAAAATGGACCAACTGAAATGGTTCAAAAGCAAGCTAAAAGGATAAAAAAATTGGTCAACACCTGGGAAGGATGAATTACATGCCTACTGGTTGAAATATCTGACAGGCTTATACAAAAGACTTGCTAACCAATTTAATGATGTTTTAGAAGGCCAAAGCAAAGAAGAGTGGCTCACAGCAAGCAAAACATTTTTGATCATAAAGGATAAAGAAAAAAGTCCAAAGCCAGAAAACTTCTGACCAACAACCTGCCTGCCAACAACTTTTAAGCTACTCACAGGCATACTAGCTAACAAAACATGCAGCTATTTTAAAGCAAATCCTCTTTTTCCAATTGAACAAAAAAGGTAGCAGCAAAAATTCAACAGGCACAAAAGACCAATTGCTGGAGAAAATGATTCTAAAAAATTGGAAATGCAGAAAAACCAGCCTTCATATGGCTTGGATAGATTTTAAGAAAGCATTTGATTCAGTGCTTCATATTTGGATTTTAAAATGCACAGAACTATTCTACTTTGTTCGGCACAGTATTCATATTCAGAAGGTATTTCCACAACTCATAGGCCCTTGGGTAGGGCTCGAATTAGTGGAATTACACACCTATAATTAGTGATAGACATGAGCCAACTATCTCTGATTGGCTACCGGTAGAGATTGAACTGCCCACTCAGTCTATAAAACTAGCCTTTTACTTAAGGCTGTGGAAGCAAAGCAAGCTTGGATGAATATTATATATATATATAGGCCTGTGTAGCTCAGTGGAAGTGGCACTTGCATCCTCTGCACTTGGCTGCACGAAGATAGAATTATAAGTTCGAGTCTAGTCGCAGACTGGAGGAACTTTCTCTAAGCCTTTCTTAAACCGGTTCTCGAATTAGTCAATCTCTGGCATGGGCAAGTGGTTTTTTTTTTTTTTATCTCCCAGAAACTCAGGTTTTTCATCCTGTAAACTCAAGAAAATCGAACGTAGAACTCACATTATTTCAGAGTAACATATCATGTTGTGGTTAGGTACCAAGAGATGCCAGCACTTGTTTGCTCATCTCTTCATCGGTGCACCTATAATTAGTGACAGACATGAGCCAACTATCTCTGATTGGCTACCGGTGGAGATTGAACTGCCCACTCAGTCTCCAAAAGCAAGATAGGGTTTAAGGGCCTTGCCAACTTCCTATAAGGGAATAAAAGGCGTTAGCTGATTTATTTATATTTTACACACACACAAAATAAAGTTATTATTATTATTATTTGATACCCCCAGGGAGTCCAAAGACTCATCGAGGGAGAATGTGCCAACAGCATCGAACGATTGGTCCCCTTGCAACTACTAACCGCGCTCAAACTTACTTAACAGAGCCATTAGTAGCAAAGGCTCTACCAATCGACCAACCTTTGCCCTCCTATAAAGGGGATAAATGTAGACCATCAGATCTGTTAGTACAATGGAGAAAGGGTTCACACAATTTCTTTACAAACATGTTCTATGAGGAAATGACTTTTATGAAGGACTGTTCTCTTATTCCAATGAACTCTATGTTTATAATTGATCACATTAATTCTTTAATTTTTTTTTCACTTGGTTATAAATTAAATTAAAATGCCAAGCAATTATATTGTTGTTCTCCCAGGTATTCCTCCCAACAAAGTCTTCAATGACTATGCTTCCCAAAAGCAATTTTGATGATATTTAAAAAAATAACAGCTAACCAATAGCTAAAAAAGGGTTATTAAAATATATAATTGGTTTATAATATTTTAAAAATAAAAAGTTGTGATGTTTTGACAGAATGTAAACTGCATATTTCTCCCCAGAGGATAAATTATATATATTACTGACTTTTTTTTACATATCTTTTAGTTCAAGAATAACTATTCATGCAGTAAAATCAAGATACATTACATCTGGCATGAGAATGAGCTCAATATGAAAAATCAACATTCCAGTTTGACCTTGATGGCCAATGTTTGAAAACTTCAGGAGTTTGGAGTAAAAAAAAAAAAACAGCCCATGAGAATTTTTATTATAAGTTTCAAATACATGGCTTTATTCAAAAAACAAAACAAATTTTTTTTTCAAAAAAAAAAAAAAAAAAAAAAAAAGAAAAACTTACCTGCTGTAATAATCCTGAATCTTTTTGTAAAGTAAAGGCATCAATCATTATACCCTGTTGAAGTCAAAGTAAACAAACATACATATACACACACACACATGTATATAGGAATATTAATCATTAGGAATTATTAAATTGTGCTCAATATAAAATAATTTTGTTGGTTCAACATTAGTAGTAAAAGAAGATTACTGAATGAAATTTTGCTCGAGTAAAATTCTGCAAATAATGTTTGTCCTGGTAAAAACAAAGATTTAAAAAATTTTTTTTTTGTGATGACATTTCAGTGAGACAAATGTACCATATATTATCGCGTATAATGCAAAAACTTTATGGTAAAAAATACTACTTAAAGTTAGGGGTTTGCATTATATGCGGATCTTAAAAAATATAACATCTCATTAGACTCCATGAGTAGAGGCTTAAGTGCTGTGAGGACATCATGTTGGAGGCTTAATGGATTGTATACAGCACTCAGAAAGGATTAAAAACAGAATTTAATTCTTCCTATATTTTGTCTCAGTCAGTGAGACATCTTCAGGGATTACAAAAAAACTAATGTAACATAAAAACAAATAAACAATAGCAAGCCCAAACACGTGGGTGACACCAAAGTCCTATCTAGGTGGAGCACCCTCTAAGGGCAGTTGTAGGTGGCCTGGAATGTAAAGTGGGACCTCTGGTGATAAGCGTTTCCCAAATCTTAGGAAGCTTAATGCAACCATATTTGTTAAGATTTGGTTGATTCCTGAGAGCTGCTGCTGATTCTAAGAATAGTCTTTCTCTTTTAAATTTGCTGTGGTGGAGCATGGTGGTTTTTTTCCATGAGATCCTGTGGGTTGTATCCAAGACATGGTCAGCCAGGCCTGACTGACCATAGTCGTGGTTGCAGATGTATGACTTATATTCCTCCAGGCAGATAGTAGCTGATCTGCCTGTCTGTCCAAAGTATGCCAGTTTACAGGAACAGGGTACTTTATAGACTCCAGGCACTGAGAGAGGAGGGCGCTGATCTGTTGTAGAGCGAATAAGGGTAGCAAGTTTGCAGTGGGGCTTAAATGCTGTGTAGGTTGTACTTTTTTAAAATCTTGGCTATTTGTTCAGATGTGTCACAGATGTAGGGTATGCAGCATTTCTAAACTCTTTTTGAAGAGGAGACCGGGGAATGGGGGAGGACCTGATTAGTATTTTAATGCTGTGATCGCTGTAGCCATTGGAGAGAAAAGTGTACCATTGGGAAGGCATGTAACTCTGGTGTCTAGAAAGGGTAAGCAATTGTCCTTTTCCTTTTTCCATCGTGAACTGGATTCTTGGATGTAGGCTGTTGAGGTGACTGAGGAAGGCATCTAATGTGTCTGGGCCATGAGGCCAAAATTGAGAGCATGATGATAATAACTGCCACACTGATGATGCAATGCCTACAGATGAATTTATAAATGAAATGTTTGATGACTCAAAAGATGAAGAAGAATTTAAAGGATTTTGACATTTCGTTTTAAAATAAATATTTCTTTCGTTAATTCGTATTGTATTATTTATAATGTTATGGAACAAGATTAACAGATCGCATTATATGTGGACATGGCATTTTAGGGCTAGTTTTCAAAAGAAATTTCTAGTTCGCATTATACGCGAAAATATACGGTAAGCACAATATACCTGGGGGTGCTTAAGGGTCAAGTCTGGATAACTGGGAGGAACCCTCCACATGGCCTTTTGGAGAATGTGGAGAACCAATCGGGGCTTCTGATCTGATATCCAGTCCTCACTTCTCAATGAAGCACCCTGATGGGTATCTACTAGATACTGAATGAATGAGGATGGGCTGACAATTTGGGGTCTAGCTGACAAAATTGTATTCTTATTGGCTTAAACCACAACTCAAAATGATGAAATTTCATGCCAACTGGGGCATCGCCCGGTTAAACAAGGCACCTGTTTTATTGTTTTTGTTAGGGAACTAGGGCAAACAGTTTATGGAAGTTTTTTCATTTGGCTATGCTACTAGTTATATATTGGGTTTTATCCAGGGGTGTAGTCAGGCCAGAGCGACGCCCCGGTACTTTTTTAAAACTATCAACATTTTTAAATTCATTATAATAAATTATAAGAATTATAATAATGAGACTTATAATGCAGTTCCAGCTTTCAGTCAAAAAATAGCAGCTTGCCGCTATTATTATATTATTTAATATATAATATAATATTAATTGAAATATATAATAATTAATGAAGAGATAAAAAGGAAATCACAAGACAGGATGTTGTGATGTGCTGCTATATTTACCAATTTTCGGATTGATGCACCAAGGAAGAAGAAGATAATAATTAATATAATATAATTAAAATGAATATTATAATAATAAATGCCGCACTTTATGCTCTGGATTTTTGTTTCCAAGGTAGAGTCCTGGCACTATTTCTTTTAGAACTACACCCCTGGTTTTATCCTTTATCTAAGTGTTAGCAAACAAAGTTTGCACCTGAAGTACTTTTAGGACAGGGGCAACTTGTGGTAAAGATGGTATAAGTTCTCATCACTTGCCTTAGTATCTCCCATAATACAAAGCACATCTCCTTGCAGACAAGTATAATGCTATGCATTAAGGGAAGGGTCACTACCCAGACCGGTTTCGACCTTTATTAAGTGGGAGCCAGACCAAGAGGTGGTGATATTAAGGTGAAAGTAATGAGGAAGTCATATTTACCTATATGGGTTGCCAAAGGTGTCACACCCCGTTATTAAAATTCTCTGGATTAGAGATAAGTTTATGGAAGTTTTTTCATTTGGCTAATTATATATTAGGTTTTATCCTTTATCCAAGTGTTAGCAAACAAAGTTTGCGCCTGAAGTACTTTCAGGACAGGGGCAACTCGTGGTAAAGGTGGTATAATTCGTAGCATAGCCAAGCGAAAAAACTTCAATAAACTTATCTCTAATCCAGAGAATTTTAATAATAGGGTGCGACACCCTTTGGCAACTCGTATAGGTAAATATGACTTTTCCATTACTTTCATCTTAATATCACCGCCTCTGGGTCCGGCTCCCCATCAATAAAGGTCGAAACCGATCTGGGTAGTGGTCCTTCCCTTAATGCATACATTATACATGTCAGCAAGGAGATGTGCTTTGCATTATGGGCGATACTAAAGCAAGTGATGAGAACTTATACCACCTTTACCATGAGTTGCCCCAGCCCTGAAAGTACTTCAGGCGCAAACTTTGTTTGCTAACACTTGGATAAAGGATAAAACCTGATATATAATTAGGGAAAGCAGTGAAAAGCCAGCTACTGGAACAAACCCCAACTCAACATCTGCAGAGATCAAGATGAACACCATCAACATAAGAAGCATCAATGGAAAAGAAATGGAATTAGCAGAAGAATTGGATAAGTACCAGATCGACATAATAGGTGTTACCAAAATAAAGAAGAGAAAAACATGATATCTTTCTAAGCAACAAATACATGATGTTATATTCAGGAAATAATCAGGGAAAAGAAGTAGTAGCTATAATATTGAACATTAAATATGAGGATAATCTTCTTGAGAGTGATGTGGGGTAATATCAAAATGGGGAACTGGACAATGATTTATTTGTGCTTATGGTCTCACAGAAGATTCTACTAAGGAAAAAGTGGAGGAATTATTCAAGGCATTAGAGAAGACATAACCTCAAGGGCTCACTTTTTTTAGTGAGTACAGGAGTTGCAAACCCAAGATACTTGATACCGGACCATACCTTACTTCATGTAAAATACATCTGTTATATTATCTGTAGACGTCCCCCACCCCTTTCTTTTCTTTTTGTTCCTTTCCCCCATTGTTACTAGAGTATTCAAGGGCTAGGGGTGAATCTTTCCTATTTTGCTATTTCATGTCATCTTATGCAGAGGGAGTAGCCAGATATGGCAAATCAACTTCCATGGTTATGGGCAGCAGCATACACCATTACTGATCTTATGGCTGAAGATGAATGACATCAGCAAGATTCAAGACTGGATATCTGGGGGCATGGATAGAACTTTCTTAATGGCCATAGTACTGCAATGCAGAAAGAAAGAGGGGAAACTACTGCATTCAATTTTCCCAGACCAACCACAAAGGCAAATAAAACAAGAACAATGATCCAGAGTTCCCAGCATCCCTTAAATGGGTACTAAGAATCTCTGGCAAACCAATCAAATAAGAACATGGAATGTTAGAGCTATGTTTGAAGCAGGAAAGCTGAGAAATGTTAATGAAGAAATGAGAAGACTAAAAATACAAATCTTAGGCCTGAGTGAAATAAGATGGCCAGGCTCAAGTAAATGCTGCTCCAACAATTTGACTCTATATTACTCTGGAAGTAGTAATAATATTCACAGATGTGGTGGTAAAAATATTAATAAGTAACGAAACATCCAAAAGTGTACTCAATTTTGTTCCATTCTCTGATAGGTTAATGCTCCTACTCAAAGGCCAAGCAATCAACATCAATGTTATACAAGTATATGCACTGACTGCAGATAAGGAAGATGCAGAAATTGATCTTTTCTATTCTCAACTGAAAGAACTTCCCAAAATGACAAAGAAAGATGACTCAACACCATCTTGGGAGATTATAATGCAAAAGTAGGGAAAGAAGAATCTGGATTCACAATAGGACAATTTGGACGACTTGGGATAATGATAGAGGAGATTGCTTAATACAATTCTGTTAAGAAGACCTAATAATTATAAATACGTGGTTGTGTCGTGACGTTCTATTTGCATGTTGTGTTCTAATCTGCCATCTTGTTTCAAGTCACTCTTATTAATAAAACAACTAATTGCAAATTGATCACCGATCCAAAAGTAGGGAAATTTATAATTATATTGCGCCAACCTATTTTTAGATTAGTCTATATAAAATAGTAGGATCAATTCTTAATTAAGTTAGCAGTCTTCTATTTAGGCCGAATTATTTACTATTCTACTTGGGGCACCTGCAAGATTCGAATTTTTTATGAACGGTGCAATAAAAGGGAATTCAGGCAAACACAATATTTAGATTAACAAAATAAAACATTTAATATATGATATATAGCAAATACAAGAATTCTACTTTTAAATGAAACAATACAAATAACTTAATACATCTTGCTAAGTCACTCATTCCAATTCAATGTTCTAAACTTTAACATACAATTCACTGCTTCAAAATTATAAATTTTCTTAATTCAAGTTAATAAAACAAAACTTCTCATTTGATCAGTCTGCACACATCTATCAGTTGTACTTAATGTTTAAATTCACAGCAGGCACTAATCAAGGTAGACATTATTCCAAGCAATCTTATTTCGGACCTTGAACTTCGAAGATACGCTATAGTTAATGTTAGAATAAACAAACATGTATGACTACTCTTACCAGATACAATCTTCAATACATCAATTTATTGCGAGCACACTTATGAATTAACTTATTTGAGCTAGCAGAACACATTAAATAAAATTCTCCAACACTTTCTGAACTACTGTTAATCGCGCTTCACTACTCTAAAAAAAAACAGCAATAAGGTACTGATATCCTTCCTTGTTTACTTTCCTGCAACTAGTTAAATTCATTGCAATTCTTCTCAGGGCAACATAGAATTAAGACGTAATCCTAAATTAACTGGAACTAATCAGAATTTCCCATTGAATGTCCAGTTCTTTATTTATCCGACTACGACATCAATTTTCCTCTATAACAACAGCTGATTTCACCTGCAGCTGAGTATAAGATTCACTACGTTTCTTGCTTACTTCTAAACACTATGCTCTTGAATTTCTGCCCTAAAGAATTTACAATTTTCTTTCACTTCCTTGCTTATATCCTACTTTCCTTCAGGCTCCGCAAAACTCTTCCCCTTTTCTCTCTATAAAATTCTTATTGCCCCCCTTTCTCCTTTCTGGTTCCAAGGTCACGCACTCTTCGACTCGTGCTTGTTTATTTCATGCGTCTCCATGACAACGCATGAACGTAAACATTTCGCTAATGTAATACAACGCTCCACTCTTACATAAGTGATTACATAACATTAAATTTTCACAAATAAGAATAAACAGAATATTTGAGCTACTTAATCAGCTCTTTCATTACGTATACAATTATTTATAATAAACTTTTCGTTACTTTACATATATATTTTAGTTATCATAAATTTCTATACATTTTATTATTTAATAAATTAATAGTAGGTTAAGTTTAGAATAAATATTTAAATAGTAATTCTTAATTAAGGAACAATAAATAATTTTTATACAAATTATGATTAATATATAATAAGCAATGCTAAATGTGAATGAAAAAAAAAATAAATTACACAACATAGTTTCATTCACAATTTAACAGTTGCTACCAAACAGAAGACTCTACACACGGAAAGCTATGCAAGACGATAGCAACAGTATAGTCAGAAACTAAATTGATTACATCTTAGTCAATCACCATTTTAGAAGTGTAAGGAGTGTAAAGACCTATCTGAGTGATGAGATTGGTTTGTAAAATCTCAAGCATCATAAATTATTTATCATGCTTGTTTTTACAAGTTTTTTCATTAGGAAATTACACATAAAGAAATGTCATTGTTTGCATTATCACGAAAAATCCTTTTGTATGTAATAACTAATAACTATCATGAAACTTTGTTAAAACTAATGCAATGCATGTAATATGATGTCACTATGTAGCAATGTAAATGCATGTTCATATATGGCAATTTCGAAAGACGAGCAAAGTGCGACATCATCATGTCCAGATGTCGATCCATAACTATATATGGAAAATTCAAGAGAAGTACACGTGGATACAACATGAAGTCCAGACCTTTATAAGCTCTAGTGTCAAGAGAGACTTCATCTTAGGGTTTCACCTTCTCTTACCTGGGTCTGCCTCCATATGAAGTCCACTGTCAGTCATCTTAGGTTTCTCAGCCCGGGTCTGCTGCCGGTCATCAAAAGAGGAGCATCCTACATCCTAAGTTCTTCGAGTCCAGATCATTCACTGAGCCACAGCCATGAGGTTTGCTGTCAGAACGCCTCATTAGAAGAGAGCTGCCCATAGCTGCCACACTGCTGAATTAAGGGTTCAAGATGGTATGGAATTATTGAAGACTCAAACAAAGAAGAAATTTGGCAGGAAATCAAAAATGAGCCAGCAGAAAGAAAGAGAAAGGGAGCACCCATTGCGTGGACAAAAGAATCATGCATGGACAGTACTGAATGATAGTACTGTAAAGATTGCAACTCTATTTGGTATCACATATTGTGATACCGAATAAATTCACATCAAGTGTGTTTCTGTTTGTAGTCAATTACGATAGGATTGTATAAGTTAATATTATGAGAGTAAAAAAGGGTACTGTATGAGGTAGTATAAGTTAATATTGAGCTAGGCTCACTCAAGGTGTACTTTAGATTCAAACTGTATAAGAATGACTAGTAGGATGCATTAAATTGTATTTAAGTTTTATTTAAGAGTAGAAATGTAAAGGAACTAAACCTAATTTAGAAACATTTGTAACTATGAATAGTGATCTTATTGTATAAATGTGCTAATGTGGATCGAACAATGTAATAAGAATTCTTAATTTAATTAAATGGTTTGTAAACAACACATTGGAATATTTTGTCAGTGAACTATCCTCCAAAATATTCAAATCTGCATAAGATTAAGTAATAAAAGTTGAGTATTAATCTTAGAGTGATTAAGATCAGGGGTGCTTAAGGGTCAAAGCTGTATAACTGAGGGGAGACCTCCACATAGCCTTTAAAGGAATGCGGAGAACTGACCAGGGCTTCTGACCTAATGTGGAAATCCTCACCTTCTCGTGGTGCACCCTGTTGGGTATCTATTTGGATACTGAACGAACGAGGATGGGCTGGTAATTTGGGATTTAGCCGACCAAATTGTAATCCTATTGGTTAAACCAAAATACAAAATGATGGTACAACATGACAAAATTTCATGCCGGCTGGGGCGTCGCCCAGTTAAACAAGGCCCCCATTGTTTTCGCCAGGGAACCAGGGCGAACAGCAAAAAGTCAGCTACTGGAACAAATCTGAAAACAAACCACAAATCGACATCACCAGAGTTAAAGATCGGTACTATCAACATAACAATCCTGAATGGCAAAGAAATGGAGCTAGCTGAGGAATTAGATAAGTACTAGATCAACATAATAGGGGTGACTATAACAAAAAAGACAAAAACTGGTGAGATCTTTCTGAGCAATAAATACAAAATGTTATATTCAGGCAATAACAATCAAGGAAAAGAAGAAGTAGCCATAGTATTCAACACAAAATACGAGGCTAATCTTCTTGAATGGCAGTCAGTCTCAAGTAGAGTAATGTGGGCAAATATGAGAACGGGGAACTGGACAATGAGATTTATTTGTGTCTATGGTCCCACAGAAGGTTCTACTAAGGTAGAAGTGGAGGAATTTTTGAGGCTATAGAAAAAGCAACTGACACAATAAAAAAGGAAAAGTTGGTCCTTGTTGAGGATCTAAATAGCAGAGCAGGAAATGATTGCGAGACATACAAAAATATTTTGGGAAAATTTGATGAAAAGAGCAAAGCTAATAATAATGGCAAACATCTGTTGGATTTCTGTTCAGGACATGGAATGGTTGTTACTAACACCAAGTTCCAAAACAAAAATGTGCACAAATTCACATGGAGAGAAGAGGCATGGAATAAGAAAGGTCTCATTGACTATGTTATTGTTGATAGTGATGTTTTCTCCCTGGTGCAGGACACCAGAGTGTACAGAGGATTTGAAATTGGAAGTGATCACTATTTAGTTTTGAGCAGGATAAAATTGAATTTCATATTGAAAAGAATAACATGTAAGAAAGTTTTAAAGCGAATAAAAGTTGAGCAGCTCTCAGATGTGAACTGTAGACTAAAATACACAAGGATTATTGAAGAAAAAATGAAAGATTTTGGGAACAGGAATCAAACCTTGGAGATTCAGTGGCAAACTCTGAAGAAAACATTGATTGATTCTGCCAGAGAGGCATGTGGTGATGTTATCTGTAGGGATAAAAAAATCAGAACTCCCTGGTGGACACAGGAAGTTAAAGAGGCAGTGAAGGAAAAGAAGAAAGCATATCAAAAGTTCCTGTCAAATAAGTCAGCTTGTGCTCTTAGAGAATACAGAGACAAATGCAAAAATGCTAAATACTGTGTAAAACTAGCTAAACAAAAGTCATGAGAGGAGTTTGGCAAGAATATAGAAAATAAATATCAAGAAGGTGGCAAAATATTCTGGAAGTTGTTGAAGAAGCTTAGGAATGGAGGAAAGAGTGCTGTAAAAGGAGTTAGAGATGATAAAGGTGACATGAATACAGGAGAAAAAGATATTATTGATATCTTTTTCTCCCGTATATCTTGAAAGAGTAATTACTTTGAAAGACTGCAAAATGAAACAAGCAGTGATGACAGCACAGTGGTTAAAAACACTGACCAGGCATCACTCAGGAATACATATCCATACTTGAAGTAGAAAAAGCCATCAAAGGCTTGAAATGTGGAAAGGCAACAGGGGGTAGATGCTATTCGACCAGAAATGCTGAAGTATAGTGGTATAAGAGTCTTACAGTGGCTGCACTGCATAGTTCAGAAAGCCTGGACAGAGGGATGAATTCTCGATGATTGGAGTAGAGCTCTCATAGTACCCATATATAAATGTGAGAATTACAGAGGTATTTCCCTACTGAGCATTCCTGGGAAGATCTATACAAGTATACTTGAGAAACGGTTGAGAAGAATTGTGGAAAAAAAGCTGGATTCAGGCCAAATAGCGGCCGTCAGGATCAGATCTTCACTTTACGACAAACGGTCGAGAAAGCATGGGAATATAACAGAGATCTGAATTTAAGTTTTGTCGATTTGGAAAAGGCATATGACAAGTTGCCAAGAGAGAAGCTATTCAATATGCTACAGTCATATGGTGTCAATGGGGCATTATATCAAGTAATACTTAGTCTTTATTTGAGTTGTAAGTCAGCAGTTAGAACTGAAGGAAGTGCAAGAAGATGGTTTAATGTTAAATCTGGTGTGAGACAAGGATGTACATTATCCCCCCTGTTATTCATTATCTATATGGATCACATTATGAAGGAAAGTGGTATTAAACATGATATCAAAATTGGAGATGTTAATGTCAGCTCTTTGCGTTATGCGGATGATGTTATACTTCTAAATAAATCCGCTACAAGTCTGCAAAATTCTCTGACTAAATTGAATAGCTGTTGTAATAGATATGGTATGAAGGTCAGCAATAAAAAGACAAAGACAATGAAAATAGGCAGAATCATTGAAAATGTCAACTGTGTTGTGAATGTCAACTGTGCTGTGGAACAAGTGAAACATTTCAGCTACTTAGGCACGATTTTTACTGAAGATGGTAAATTAAATATAGAAATAGACAACAGAATCAGCAAAGCTGGTATGCTAGGAAGTCAATTGAATAAATTCATATGGAATAAGAGAGAAATTAGTCAGAACACTAAATTAGCTGTATACAAGTCAGTGTTCAAACCAGGTTTAACTTATGGATCTGAGAGCTGGGTCAGAAGTAAAACACTTGACCAAAGACTAGAGACCGCAGATATAAGAGTCCTGAGAAAGATTATAGGCATGAACAGATGGTATCAAAGGCAATATCATATTAAAAATGAGGATATTAGGAAAGAACTTGACATTGTCGGCATCCAGGAATGCATTAGCAGAGCTAATCTCAGGTGGTAGGGTCACATAAACAGAATGGGCGAAGAAAGATTAGCAAAACAAGTTTTCTGTGCCAGGTTGGCAGCAAAACGACCCAAAGGAAGACCAAGATATAGGTTGATTGATACGGTACAAAGTGCCTTAGACGATAGAAATATAAGATCTGATAATGTTGCAGTCTTGACAAGTAACAGACTGATTTGGAGGAAAATTGTAGATAGGAAGTTAGTAATGATGTAATTTTTTTCATGTAGTACTATCATATCCTGAACACCACTTGAAGGTACACGGCAGGAATTTGATGATGATGATGATATGATTAAGATCAAGCTCTGACTGAATTAAAGTAAAGATTAACTTTAGTGGGGAATAATACAATACTGGCTTTGTTTTCAGATTAGAATCTTATAATCTCACACTCAATACATAGTCTAACTGGCACAGTCGAGAGGAAAAAAAAAAAAACATGTTAGACTATAGAGCACTGGTATTCAACCTTTTTTACTACGTGAGCTACTTTTCTATAAAAAGTTATTCGCCGATCTACTCTTTTATATATAACTTATTCGCCGATCTACTCTCTTATATAGATCACGTTCCTCCAACCTGATATATGATTACGCACAAATAAACAACTAAAAACTTTGTGTATTTAAAAATTTATTTATCACTTTTAATTATTTTAATACAACAAAAAAAACAACAACAAATATATTGGAATAAAATATTTATTTCTCTATTTTGGAAAACCAAAGTTAGAAAAAACAACAGATTGATTACAAACTCACAAGTTACAGGAAATGCTGGTTGATTAAAAAAAAAAAAAAAGTAATGTGAAATTTGGCATTATTTGGACCTCACAATATTTTCATAGTCAAGTTGATATGAAGAAGTGGCCAATCGCAGACAATCATCCAAATGATCGTTTGCAATTTGGTTTCTTAACTGATTTTTTATGATGGTCATATTTGAAAAAGCGGATTCTGACAAGTATGTCGATCCGAAAAACACAACAGAATTTTTCGTGCAATATCAGTTAACATTGGGAATTTGTCATGTGTATACTTCCAAATGACTTCATTGTTTATTGATTTTAAATGTAAACTATTCTGAACGTTTATTATCTCAAGTTCTATTTCAGCTTGGTTTATATCAAAGAGCCCACTAATTTTATTTGAAATTTCAGATGTTCAAGTTTTCTTGAAATGGATTATTGATAAAAGATACAATAATTTCAGTTTTATTAAAATCTTTAAATCTTGAATTTATTTCTTCTTCAACTAATTCTATTTCACGAATAAATTCTTTTAAATCATAGCAAAGCATTTCTTGATTTTGTTCAAAAAATTTTAATGAATATGGGAGATTTTTAATTCACGGTCATTTATATTTTTCTTTAATAAAAGTAAGTATTGCTGGAAAGTTTTTATTGAACTTTACACGTCAATTAAATTTTGATTTCTACCCTTGTAACTCTAAATTTAAATTGCTTAATTTCGTACAGAAATCTACTAAAAATAATAAGTGTAACAACCATCTTTTACCCTCAATTGTGGATAAATATCTCCTTTTTCATCAAGAAAAATGTTTATATCGTTAATTAATACAAGAAATCATTCTAAAAATTGACTTCTGTTGAGCCAGTGAACATTATTGTATAGCAGAAGTTCCCTATCATCATCTGCCCGTAATTTAAATAACCGCCATTGCAGGGCTTTTCCTCGAACAGAATTTACAATTTTAAATGTAATATCCAAAACATCTTTTGTGTTTAATCTTTTACTACATAGCACTTGTTGGTGAATAATACAGTGGTACGTTAAAAAATCTGGATATTTGTCATCGTTTTTACATAATGAAATGAAGCCCGATTTATTACCTATCACTGCAGGAGCACCATCAGTAGTAATAGACACAGGTTTAAAAAGCGGAAGTTTGTGTTGTTTCACAAATTCATCAAATGCCGAAAAAATGTCTTCTCCCCTAATCTTTCCCAATAATGGTATAATTTTCAAAAGTTCTTCTTTACTTGAATAATCTTGAAATACCATGTGAATAATT
Organism: Typopeltis vanoorti; assembly: GCF_054136105.1. Lineage (NCBI taxonomy): Eukaryota > Metazoa > Arthropoda > Arachnida > Uropygi > Thelyphonidae > Typopeltis > Typopeltis vanoorti. The sequence goes on along the minus strand of NC_143572.1, from coordinate 1,774,112 downwards.
ACCATTAACTGAGCAATATCAGTGAAGGCGTTTGATTCATCAAATTGTAATGAAAATGCAACACACCGGTGAATGTCTGACATTAACTGAGTATTCAGATCGGTACTTAAAATTTCAACTCTTCTCATAACCGTTGTTCTGGAAAGTTGTAAATCTTTAATATTCGAAATAATTTAATTTTTATTTTTAAAATCAGAAAATAAAGATTCTACTGCTGCAAGAAACGATTCTTTTATTAACTCCCCATTAGTAAAAGGCTTTTTTGTTTTTGCTAATAAATGACATACTTTCAAAGATACAATAGTGACTGATATTGGTTTATTTATTACTTTCGAAATCATATTTTGTTGTCCAGAAAGTCCTGCCTTTAAATTTATAATTTTTGATTTACATATTTTGGAAATTTTGAGAAAATCTTCATCATATTTTGCATGTAGCGATTGAAAATGTCTCTCAATATTACCTTTTTTTGGAATTGCTACAGATGAATTACAAATCAAACAACAACACTTTCCATTTACCATTGTAAAGAAAAAATCCGTTTCCCAGCGTTGGGAAAATGATACGTCTTCGATTTCTTTGATACACTCTTGATTATCCTCAAATTAAACGAAATGCATACGATGTGCTTTTGTTATATGTCTAGTTTTGCTATCCAGTCGTTACTGCGACATTGTGAACTTTTATTATTATTTAACTTTATATACTTGTAATTTCTATTAATTACTTGTGATGACTTTAACTCTATACTTTATTCTCCATTATTCTAATTTGTTGCGCGTGCTTTCTCTCTCTCTCAGAATCTCTCGTTTATATTATTACGTGCTATGTTTATCTACCTATCACATTACAAGTCTTATTAGAAAATTTATTTAAAATGTGACTGCGCCACTAATATCTTTGATTAGCAAAAAGAACTCAAATATACGGCTGGTAGATTTCTCTCTCTCTTTCTCTAACACAAATTCCTACATTAAAACTTTCACAAACAGGCGTGGTCTAATCTTTTTCTTAATTTCATGCTTTGGCCAACTCACTTAGATTCCTGCTCAACAAGTCAGATTTATTTTAGAAACAGTGCAGTTGTAAATAAACAAACAGGCAGCACTCTTTTAACAAGAAAGACAAATGACAATTATTTACATTACTATGAAATATACACAATTTTAATGTTAGGGAGATTGCTTTCTCTATCCATCTATAAAAACCCTTTAGCAAAAATTAGAAGCTTCTTTCTTCAACATTAAATACTTTCTTTAACACATAAGGTTACCTACTCTCAGTTTACAAATTTTTACTTATTAATCTCTAAGCTTACTCATAAAGAGGTTACCTAAATCTGTGTTAAGTTATCTTTACATATTTGATATCAACCTCCAACATGCCAATTTGATTCTCTTATGGACATTTCTTAACACTATTAAACAATATCTTAAAAGTTTTTCTTGTATCAACTATACAGGAATTATATAAAAGTTTTGAACTTACAAAGGCTCTGTATCTCACATTCAGCCAAAAGTCTTTCACTAAAAGTTCTATGGCAATTCTTTATTCTCAGATCTTCTTCAGAAATTTTGGCTCAGCTGCATCTCATCAGGAACGTAGCAAGGTGTGGGTTCATTCAGCTCCGGTAAAAGGTTACCCTCCCTTGGCAAAAAGAAAAACTATCAAGCGAAGGTGCTTTGGGAAATTTGCCTTGCCTTTTCACCTCTGCTTGGGCTTGCCGAAAATGCCTGGATGACTGCCTTCTTTTTCTGCTGTTTCAACAGAACTGCCGCCAACTGTTAACTGGATCCCTCTCTGGCCTGGAAACTTTTCTCAAGCAACTGGAACTCTTCCTTTCGACAATTTGAAACCTTGTCTGTGGCCTAGAAGTAGTCTCTCTCTAGTGATGTCTCGAACCAAGAAGCTCTTTTCTAGAAGCGGAAAACTCCTCTCTCAAGCAATGTGGATCCAAGCAGTCTCTCAGATGGCGACTCTGGACCTGGTGGCCTCCTCTTTGACAGCAATTCTGGAACCGGGATCCCTTCTGCTTGCTTCAGTCCATTTTTATTAGGCCTCCTCTCAGACCTCGCATGAAGTTTGGTAACCCCCAAAAAATCGGTATAAGTCTTTCATCTTAAGTTTCAAGTTCGACACGCCTTTGGTTCTCCTCTGCTTTCTTCTGATTGTAAGTTGCCGGCCATCAGAAAGTTGTTTGAACTCTTTCTGACTGACTTGTATGTATGAGAAAGGATTGCAGGCTTGGAGATGTTTACACTTAGAGCCTGCAAGCTTTTCTCATACATACAAGTTTCAATAACAATCTTTCTAATGCCATCATGTACAGCTTTGGCGACAAAAACATTGCCTTTGTTATTAACACTCTAACATATTCTTATTCAAGCAGTATATACAGTTAGCTTCAAAAGAGTTATTTACAAAAACATCTAATACAAACTATACCGAGACAATCAAAGTTTATTTTTTTATAATACTCACATGGGACTTAACCAAAGTAAAAAATCGATGTAATGCGCTTTGGAATATTTAATATTTAAGCTACAATCGAGTTTTTACACTTTGCTTATAATCGTATATTCACTCAGCTCGCTGTTTGACTTCCACTAATCCAAATTAATTCAGTTAAACGGACTTATAAGAAAATTACTGATTTGACAATTTTAATGAAAAATAAATAAACAATAGCAATACACTTAAAGCAAATTAAAAATGATACAAAATAATGACAAATAAAATATTACGTTTTCAGTAAGAGATCGACCAAAAATTTCTCCGCGATCGACGGGTTGAACACCCATACTATAGAGTTTGAGCAAAAATAAGATATAGTGGAATACAGCAAAATGGCAGCAGCAATTAAAGAAATAACTGAAGAAACCAATATTATTACAGGTTCAGACCAAAATCCACTAGTAGCAGAACTTAAATTGGGACTAAAAAAAATTCAGAAAACAAAAACAGATGAAAAAATTAAATTTAAAAAACTTAAAGAATGTGAATTTATTTTAATAATAATAAGGGCAAATATTTGTTGGATTTCTGCTCAGGACATGGAATGTTTATTACTAACACCATGTTTCAACAAAAAAGTGTGCACAAATTCACATGGAAAGAAGAGGCAAGGAATAAGAAAGTCTCATTGATTATGTTATTGTTGATAGTGATGTTTTCTCCCTGGTGCAGGACACCAGAGTGTACAGAGGATTTGAAATTGGAAGTGATCACTATTTAGTCTTGAGCAGGATAAAATTGAATTTCGTACTGAAAAGAATAACATGTAAGAAAGTTTTAAAGCGAATAAAAGTTGAGCAGCTCTCAGATGTGAACTGTAGATTAAAATACACAAAGATTTTGAAGAAAAAATGAAATAGTTTGAGAACAGGAACCAAACTTTAGAGATTCGGTGGCAAGCTTTGAAGAAAACCTTGATCGATTCAGCCAGAGAGGCATGTGGTGAGGTTGTCAGCAAGGATAGAAAAATCACAACACCATGGTGGACACAGGAAGTTAAAGAAGCAGTAAAGGAAAAGAAGAAAGCATATCAAAAGTTCCTGGCAATAAGTCAGCTTGTGCTCTTAGAGAATACAGAGACAAATGTAAGAAAGCTAAACAATGTGTAAAACTAGCTAAATAAAAGTCATGGGAAGATTTTGGTAAGAACATAGAAAATAAATATCAGGAAGGTGGTAAGATTCTGGAGGCTGTTGAAAAAGTTCAGAAATAAAGTAAAGAGTGCTATAAAAGGAATTAGAGATGATAAAGGTGACATGAAAAAGTGGTGAAAATGATATCCTTGATGAACGGAGTAATTACTTTGAAAAATTGCTAAATGAAATAAGCAGTGATGACAGCAAAGTAGTAAAAAACACTCAACAGACATGCAATCAGGAATAGATATCCATACTTGAAGTAGAAAAAGCCATCAAAGGCTTAAAATGTGGAAAGGCAGCAGGAGTAGATGATATTCAACCAGAAATGCTGAAGTATGGTGGTATAAAAGTCTTGCAGTGGCTGCACTGCATAGTTCAGAAGGCCTTGACAGAGGGACGAATTCCCGATGATTGGAGTAGAGCTCTCATAGTACCCATATATAAAAAAGGTCAAATAGAGGCTGTCAGGATCAGCTCTTCACTTTACTACAAATAGTGGAGAAATCATGGGAATATAACAAAGATCTCTATTTGAGTTTTGTAGATCTGGAAAAGGCATATAATAAGGTGCCAGGAGAGAAGCCATTCAATATGCTACAGTTATATGATGTCAATGGAGCATTATATCAAGCAAAACTTAGTCTTTATTTGAGTTGTAAGTCAGCAGTTAGAATTGAAGGAAGTACAGGAAAATGGTTTAATGTTAAATCTGGTGTGAGACAAGGATGTACATTATCCCCTCTGTTATTCATTATCTATATGGATCACATTATGAAGGAAAGTGGTATTAAACATGATATCAAAATTGGACATGTTAATGTCAGCTCTTTGCTTTATGCAAACGATGTTATACTTATCAATAAATCCACTATGAGTCTGCAAGATTCCTGAATAAATTGAATAACTGTTGTAATAGATATTGCATGAAGGTCAGCAATAAAAAGACAAAGACAATGAAAATTCGTAGAATCGTCGAAAATGTCAACTGCATTGTGAATGGAGAACCTGTGGAACAAGTAAAAATTTCAGCTACTTAGGCATGATTTTTAGTGAAGATGGTAAATTAAATATGGAAATAAACAACAGAATCAATAAAGCTGGTATAGTAGGAAGTCAATTGAATAAATTCATATCGAATAAAAGAGAAATTAGTCGGAACACTAAATTAGCTGTATAGAAGACAGTGTTCAAACCAGTTTTAACTTATGGATCTGAGAGCTGGGTCAGAAGTAAAACACTTGACCAAAGACTAGGGACCGCAGATATGAGAGTCCTGAGAAAGATCAGAGGCGTGATCGGATGGCATCAATGGCAATATCATATTAAAAATGAGAATATTAGAAAAGAACTTGACATTGTCAACACTCAAAAATGCGTTAGCAGAGCTAATCTCAGGTGGTATGATCATTTAAACAGAATGGGCGAGGAAGACCGAGATGTAGGTGGTTTGATAGGGTACAAAGTGCCTTAGACGACAGAAATATAAGATCTGATAATATTGGAGTATTGACAAGTAACAGACTGATCTGGAGGAAAATTGTAGATAGGAAGTTAGTAATGATGTAAATTTTTCATTTAGTACTATCATACCCTGTACACCACTTGAGGGTACATGGTAGGAATTTGATTATGATGAAAGAATGTGAAAATAAAAAAAGGAACTTAAATTAGAAAAATTACTTGGAACTCCAATGATGACAAACTAGAAGGAAATGAATTTGGAAGAAACTAAAAGAAGAATTATTAAAAATACGTACAGAAATACTGGATTATATAGTATATCTCACAAGCAGAAGGATTGGATGAGTACTAAGATATTAAAAATACGTACAGAAATACTGGGTTATATAGTACATCTCATAAGCAGAAGGACTGGATGAGTACTAAGATCTTATCCCTTAAGGACCAATGCTGACTGCATAAAGATAAAGATACTACAAAACATAAGGAGATACAGGTCAAAATAAAATCTAAAATTAAAGAAGCCAAAGAAAACAGGATGAAGGAAATATATAATGAAATCGAGGATTTACAAAAAAATATGACTTCAATCTTTACAAAAAGATTATAGAAAATTCAGAGGATCGATGAAAAAATGATATCTTATGATAATTAGGACTAATGAAGGAGAGAGATAATCCTAGAAACACCTAAAAAACAAAAAGTTTGGACTGAATACATTAAGGCACTATTTTCTGATAATAGATAAGACTTAACAAATTCAAGGAATATAGTCGCAGGCCTATCTATCTCTTGAAGTCTGAAGTAGCAAAGATGATCAAATTATCAAAAAATGATAAAGCATGTGGACCTGATGAACTACCAGCAGAAATTATTACACTAATCAATGACAGTAATATCAATAAAATTGTAAAATTATTCAATAGAATTTATGACACTGGTAAACTACCTTCTGACTGGACGAACTCAATCTTCATTGCATTGCCTAAAAAACGAAATACAAAAACTTGTGATTTTAGATTGATTAGCCTAATGAGCCAGACTCAAAACATTTCTAAAAATTATTCATAACAGAATATACCAAAAATGTGATGATCTCATTAGTTAAACTCAGTTTTGTTTTAGAAATGGACTAGGAACAAGAGAAGCACTCTTGTATCTTAGCATAGAGATGCAGAGAACAACAAACTGACCTTTTATATATTAGTTTTACTGATTTCAAAAAGGATTTTGATAAGGTCCAGCATAATAAACTCGAACATCTTAGGACAACTAGGCATAGATGATAAGAATGTTAGAATAATTAAAAACCTCTACTGGGACCAGACTGCATCTGTTCTAACAGAGATAACATGAGGACAAGCAATATCAAAACTGAAAGTGATGTGTACTATCTCCACTTCTGTTTAACATCTACTCAGAAGTCTTATTTCTCAAGGCTTTAGAGGGAAGAAAGGAAGGATTAATAAATAACTTATGCCATGTAGATGATACTACTTTAATCAAATATTCAAGACCTCTCCTAGAATGTGCCAAAGAAAGTACAGAAATAGGCCTAAAAATTAACACAACAAAAACAAAACTTATGATAACAAGCGACAATCCTTCAATAACAGCTGACTTAATTCTAAATAGAAATAAAATCGACCAAGTGAACAAATTCGAATACCTGGGATCTCGGTAAATGAAAGTTGGACTGTTAAATGGAGATAAGATCAAGAACTGAAACTGCAAGACAATCAACGTGAAACCCATTTTATGTAACAACTTAAACATTGAAATTAGAGTACAAATGATAAAGTGCTACATATGGTCAAGTTTACTACAGGTAGTCCTCGACTTATGACGGTGAAAAATTATTATTAAAAATTCTCTAATTTAACTTTTCCGCCAGCATATACATACATAGCTGGCCGAGTGGTTAGTGCATCCGCTCTCCAGCCAAGAGGCTGCGGGTTCGAATCCTGCATAGGCATGGATGTTTGTGATTGCCTTCCACCTTCATTCACCCAAGTATAAATACACTCTCCCAATATGGACTGGGTCACCATGGGAGTAGTAGATCCAAACCTCTCGCAATGGGAGAGGCCTTCAGCCCTGCAGTGGGTAGAAAAGTAAGCCATTCAGCATCATCATCATATACATACATATATCACATTCCTTTTGTATACACATTGCAGCGTCACCATTAGTCGACAAGCAAAGCCTATCACCAATAAGCAATAGCTGCTGCTATGATTCACCCACTTCTAACTTATCAGCCTTTAGCACATTGGTTGCTAATCAGCAGTTGAAGTGTTCGTTTCTCTCATTGCAATTTTTGTATCTCATCGTAACCCTATCATGTCCAGTAAGAGAAGTAATACTACTGATGAAAATTCCAACATAAAAAAGAAGACGAGGAAAGTTTTAAGTTTAGATGTTAAAATGAAGGTCATTAAAGCATATGACAAAAGAAAGAAAGTCGGTGATATAGCACAAAAAGAAAAAAAAAAACTATCGCATTCAACAATTATGAAAGATAAATCAAGAATAATGGAGGCAGCTAATATGAAATGTACAATTTTAATGAAAAAAAGAGAAGGGCCAATTCATGAAATGGAGAAGCTTTTAATGATATGGATAGATGATCAAATCAACAAGAATATTCCTCTCAGTTTGTTTACGATTCAAACAAAAGCATGCAGCCTATTTGACAGTTTAAGGAAACAACAAGAAGATAAATAAGGCGAGCATACATTTAATGCTAGTAAAGATTGGTTCTATCGATTCAAAAGTCAATTTAACTTACATAACATATGAATAACGGGAGAAGCTGCTAGTTCCGATTTTGAAACTGCCGAAATTTTTACGAAAAATCTGAAAGAGGTGATAAAAGATGAAGGCTATTTGCTAGAGCAGATTTTTCACGTAGATGAAACCGGACTGTTCTGGAAAAGAATGCCAGAATGAACTTTCATTCACAGAGAAGCTACAGCGACACCTGGTTTTAAGGCATTTAAAGATAGGATTACGCTTCTTGTCGGAGGAAATGCTGCTGGTTTTAAATTTAAACCATTTCTTGTTTGCTGTTCACAAAACCCCAGAGCTTTAAAAAACATTGACAAGAATAAGTTGCCAGTTTACTACAGGAGTAATCCTAAGGCTTGGATGACAATTATTTTATTCGAAGACTAGTTCTTAAATTGTTTTATTCCAGAAGTACTTGCCTACTGTCTTGAAAAAACATTCCTTTTAAAATTTTATTGCTGCTTGACAATGCTCCAGGACATCCTCTTCAAAAAAAAAAAAAAAAAAAAAAAACTATCGCATTCAATGATTTGAATGAAAATATAAATGTGATGTATCTATCACCCAATACAACAGCTGTGATTCAACCTATGAATCAAGGTTCGATTGCTACATTCAAGACTCTACATTCTTTCTACATTACTACATTCTGAAAACTACATTTTCTCAGGCAATAACAACAATGGGCCAACAATGTTATAACATTATGCAATTTTTGGAAAAATTATGATATTAACCAATGTATCCAGAATATCAGAACTTCATGGAAGGAAGTATTGGAACAACATATGCGAGGAATTTGGAAGAAGTTACTACCGTAGGAAATACTCAAAGAGTACAATGAGCAGAGTATGTTAGAACAAATTGGTGAAGAAATCGTTGAAATTGCAGGAAAACTGGATCTAGAAATCAATATTACCGATATAGTAGAATTAGCAGATCATGAAGAAGGCGAACTAACTGATCAAGACTTGATTTTCCAAAATGAAAGAGTTGTAGAAGAAGAAGAGAAATCGTCACAAAAATTTACCGTAAAAGGATTAGCTGAAGTATTTTCTAAACTAAATCAAGGCCTTCAGCTACTCGAAAATATGGATCAAGACACTGATCACTTTGCCAAAGTTGAAGAGCAAATTCAAGAAGCAGTCAGATGTTATCACGAAATATATGAAGGAAAAAACCCAAAACACAATATTAACTAATTTTCTGATTAAAAAAAAAAAGCTACTCCTGATCGAGAGAAATAACCATATCGTCCAAATGAGTGACAGTTACTCACCTGTTAAATTAAATTAAAAATTAAAGACACTGTTAATAAGTTTTTGTTTATGCTAACTAATATTTAAAGGAATTTCAAATGAAAGTAAGTGCACCATGTATTTATATGTATATGTGCTAATAAATAATTGATAAATGTTTATGTAATCTCCAAGGAGTCCAAAGACTCATTGAGGGAGGGCATCTACTCTACAACTCTCCATCTCCACCACTCGATCCACCAACTACAGTGAACCACAATTACACCAATGCCAAATCTTTCACTATAACTATTTCTATCCACTATCAACTATTTCCTTTAGTCTCTACAAGTTTGTTTACACCGTGAACTGGTAGTCATGTGTCAGGCTCAATGGCTTGTTATGGGCCAAGTAACTTGGCACCTTTAAAACCTAAGTAATGCTTTGAAAGGTAGTTAATCCTATCTACATAGTGTATTATGGCTATCAACTGTATGTCTTCTTCTGGCTGGTTCATCTGTTTTATGGGATGAAAAACCTGAACCTCAAGAGGAAAAACCCTGCCATCTCTATGAGACTGGGCATTAAGCTGAAAAGCCCTGATAAAGGTTCATCATATCGTAGATGAGATTCAAACCCATTTCTTTTCAACAAAAGGTCATCATCAAATGACTGAGCTATAAAAGGAGGTGCAAACATTAGGTCACTCCCCTAGTTTTCTACAGAATTCTCATACCTGTCGTCTTGTCTTTAATCAACTGTTTCATTTTTATTCTAACTCTTAGATCTATATTTACAACAGGTTTTGATACAAGTTTCATACTGTTAGTTTGGTCATTTTGCAGATCTCTTTTCCATTCCATATACATTGATTACTTATTTTATTATCTATTTCAATAAATTTGTTATCTTTATTAAAATATCTAATAGCTAAAATGCATATTTGATCTCATTGGAAGTTTAATGGAATATTTACAGCACTAGGAAAGGATTAAAACTAATTTTAATGCTTCCAATTTCATTTCAGTCACTGAGACATCTTCAGGGATTACAAATAACTTTGGTAACACACACTCAGATACAAAGTCATTGGAAAGGAAGATGTTGTGTATGTGGTTGAGTTCAGTTGAAAGGGAGGTTCCACTGGAACAAAGATTGTGGGCTCTACTGGTTAGAGTTTTAATAATGCCATATCATTGAGAGAGGTGATGGTGGGAGAGTTTGTGAATGTATCTGCCTGTGTGAGTAGGTTTTCTATATACAGTGAAGGAAAGGTTACCATTAGGAAGGCGTGTTACTAAGGTGTCTAGGAAGAAAACTATTGTCATTTTTATTTTCCATCGTAAACTGGATTCTTGGATGTAGGCTATTGAGGTGACTGAGAAAGGAGTCTCATGTGTCTGGGCCATGAGGCCAAATAGAGAACACATCATGTACATATCTTAGCCAGATAGACACATACACAACACCTTCCTTTCCATGGATATAACGATTACAGAATTAAAAAAAAAATAATCAGTTCCTCCACCATTCCCCAGCCATCTCTTCAGGATTTCAGAAATGCTATCACCATACACTACATCCATGGTACATCAGAAAAAATAGCCAGGTCCTTAAAAAAGTACAACCTCCACATAGTGTTTAAGCCCCACCACAAACTTATTATCCTTATCCGTTCTACTAAAGATCAGCTCCCTCCTCTCTCTCTCAGTGCCTGGAGTATATAAAGTATCCTGTTTCTGCAAGTTGGCTTAAATCTGGCCTTGCAGACCATGTTTTGGATACAACCTACATAGTGTTGCCAAGTGAAAATGACTAAAAACAGCTAAATATTAAAAAAAAAAAAAAAAAAAAAAAAACAACAAAGGCTAAAAAGGAGTTAAAAATAAAAATCTGAAGCTAAAATTTTAAAAATAGTAACATACTTTTAAGTTACTTACTTTATTCAAGTTGAAGTGATACTTGCATATAAGTGGCTTAAATACATCTTCCATGTGGTCTTCTGCACTTAATTCACCCACGTTTTCACTTAGATTTTCAGTTTTATTATATGTGGCCATCGTTCAATATTACTGAGTGTAGATGCTGGTAAATGATAGTCTGTACAGCACTTGTTATGCCTGAGGCCATACTTGACTAACAAAATAGCTGTCAGCATTAGCAATTCCATCTTGTTTCTTAATTCAGTTTTAACTACATTCATGGAACTAAAAATTGGTTCAATTTCCACATTAGAATTTGGCAGTATTAATAAATTTATTGCACACTGAGCAATTTCTTTAAATGGATTCATTCCAGATGCATCTTTATATTCTCGTACTTCAGTCCACAATAGCTCATTGTTTTCTATATTTGTCCATTTATTTAAGTGGATAGTACTGTATAGGTATTCAGCAGCAGCAACATCTTTTTCTGTTCTCAGCATTATTTCTAAGATGGGAGTAACAGGTTCTTTTATATGTTTTAGGGTATTGATTTAGATATCATTCTTAAAATATTAAAGTTTTCAGGCAACCTTTGCTTAAGCTGTTTGAAGAGACCAAGAAGAAATGTCTTGCTCTACTTCTAAGATTTTGCTCATCATTTTGCATTATTTTCTTTTGTATTATCAACGCGCGGTTAGCCTAGTGGCTATGCGCTTCGCAACCATATGCCTGGGGAAGGAGTGTCCTAGGTTCGATTCCCGTCAGTGATGTGAGGAGCTGAAGGATCTTCCTCAGCCATAGCCAAGTTAGCCAGTCTTGGGCGTGGACAGCAGGTTTTTTTCCCAGTTTATTCTGGGGTTTTTCATCCCGCAAAGCAGGCAAACTGGCCTTGAGAACTCAACACTACAGGCCATAGGATACACCGGGGCATAAGGCTGACCACCTTATCCTGTAAACGGAGTGAGGTCTGATGATCAATGGACCCTCGACACTGCAAGGTAAAAGAGGTATAAGGAAGATGATGATGAACTCTGAAATTTTTCTTTCAAATCTGTAACCCAGATTTGGACTGGGATCCAAATAGTCATCAATCTCTAACTCTAGAGGGTCGACCGTGGATGATGGTAGCACTAACATGTTAGCAATATAGCGAATCAAACGAGAAAGGTCTTCAAAGAATCTCGTCTTATCTGCACTGTTAGATTCAAAAATTTTGTTAACTTGCTGAACTTGAACTAGAACAGGATGCAAAAATAAAAGGTACAACAGATTCCTTTCATCTTTGTACTTCTCCCACAAAATTTGAGCTTTGTAACATTTCTCAGTCACACTCACGACTTCGAAGTGAGTTTTTAATTCCAACCACTGCTGAGAATTCTGTCTACTGCAGGTTCAATGGAGAGCCACATTGTTGTACAACTGCTTACAATTTTCAGAGGAGCATCATTTTCATTGATAGTTTGATACAGCTCTTTGTATGCTGCTTGTCTTGAAGAACAATGTGAAAACCACTTATACGTTTCAGCAACTAAAAATTCTAATTTTCTTGGGAGAGATTCTGCACAAGTGTGAGACACTGCCAGTTGTAACGAATGGCATACACATCTAATTAAAATTAAGGAGGGAATATATGCCTTCAGTTGTTCATAAATGTCATTATTGACACCAACCATAACACTGCCATTATCTGTACCAATTGCAATCAGATTTTTAATGTCCAGTTTCTTGGTAAAGAGCTCTTTTTTTGGTGCAGCCACAATACCACTAGCATCACACTTTTCTAGAACCATTATGCTCAGAAATGTATGCATAATTTTGTTGAATTTCTTGCTGAATAAATGATGGTCATTCCTAAAATCTTATTTACTGTGATATTATTCGATTCGTCTATTAGCAAGCTGAAATTTTCATCTCCAATGTCCACAATTAGTTCTTCAACATGCTCACTTAGAATATTCTTTACAATTGCATGGCACTTAGTTCGGTGCATTTTTACCTTTGGCATAATTTGACTGTCTGGGATGATATTTTTGCAAAGATCTACGATGATCGCAACCAATGTTCCATCAATTTTTTGCTGTGAGTGTGCACAGAAATTTGCATGTGTACAAAATTTGCCTTCTTTTGAAAAGTATGTGCGCACCCATACGAGTCACCATACTGATCATTTAAGCAAAAAAGTTAAAAGATTTTAGTTCACTCCAACTCCCCACCATGTTCCACACACGACAGTAGCCTCCCCAATAAACAGTCGGAAATCATGATTCACAAGCCTTGGGCAGGACTCAATCCAGGGACTTCACGCATGCGAGGCCAACATGATACCGACTGTACTAGATAGGATTCTAAGTGTGTGTATTATTACCATCACCAAGTAAGTTGTGTGACATCAATCACAGAGCTAACATAAATATTTTATATGTATTTAATTGATCTGATTGGAAGTAAGAAATAAAGTAAAAAAAAATGATAACACTAGTGACTGATTGCCTTTAATTAAATTTTGTAACTTTGCAAATAACTCTAAACATACGTAATAAAATATTCCCATTACTAATTCTCATCTTGTTTAGTTCTATCTTCTATCTCTTTATTTTTTCTCTCTTCTGTCTTTGGCATTCACCCACTCTTTATACACCCTATCTAAATTAATTGAATTTCCATATAATTGGTAACTTTTCACTCTCATTAGCATAAGCAAATGACATTCTCCTAAATGGTTTCTAAGTCGGTTTTTTTATTTGATTCATTAGACTAAAACCTTGCTCACAGTCTGCACTAGATGCAAGGACGTTTCCTCCAATATCCATCAACTTTGCCAAATCACAAAACTGCTCATTTTGAAGAGCAAATACAACCATTTGTGTAAAATTTGATATCATTTTGCATTTAATTTTTTTTGTACAGAAAATTTGAAATCATTAAACTAACTAATTATTTCTGTAGTATCATTCAGAAAATCATGATATTTAAGACAAAGGGCATTAACATGTTCACTACCAAATGAGAAATCACAATGTGAAATAGAGGAGACATCAAACACTGACCATTCTTGTATCTCATTCTCAGGGAATCTGTCCTCTAAATGTGCACATAAACAATTTATAAAATTTAACAGGGGGCCTACTATGTACTGGTTCAGTCTCTTCTTATTTAAGTAAAGTATTTACTCTGTCACTCCAGCAAGCATCACCTTATAAATACTGATTCCTGATTTTGTTAATCTTCCCTCTGGCAAAATGATGACTGTCTAGTGGTATAAGGTTACTCCTTTGTGAGATTTTGCACAGGGAAGCCATTTCCTCAAAAACATCACGTAAAACATTAACAGCTACTTTGAATGTCACATTAGTTAATTTATTGTGACAATAATTAACCACGGGATCATTTGATTTGTCTTTTTCAAAATATGTGATCAATCCCTCATAGTTTCTTATTGCGCCTGTAATGCAAAATGTCTAGATAGCCACTGCACTTCACTGAGTGGTCTGAAGGCAATAGCTTCATTTTCAGATGCCTCGACAATTTCTTTAAATTCATGTCTTTTCACTGTGGAATGAGAAAAGAGTGTGTGTTCATTGATGTACCAATATCTCTGATTAGTTTAATTTCCTTCCACGTATCACAGATCCCCAGATCCTCACGGTGAGCTGCACAGTGTTGCTGGACAAGATGTGGAACTTCTAATTTAAGTTTTGCAGCAACACCATTAACTTTGCCCAGCATCACTGCGGCTCCATCAGAGGTAAACATCACCATTTTTTGGAGATCAAGTTTCTTTTCATGATAAAACTGTTTAATAGCTAACACAACGGAGGAGGCATCACATGCCTACAACTGAATTATTCTGCTAAAATATGTTTAATATTCATTACAATCTTTAGGTCTAAACTTAAAATAGAAAATGAGACATTTAACAGTTATATCAGTGCTTTCATCAATGGTTAAGGTGTGAAAATTTGCAGATGCAATTTGCTCAAACATGTCATTTTCAACAATTAAATTGATTGTTTCCAGAAATTCAAATGCATAATTTTTGCTTCGCCAGCTGTCTGGGAGTTGAACATACTTTTCCATATGTTCATTAATATGTTGAACTGAAAGTAAAGAGCTATTCATCTTAACAACTAATAAGACACTATCAATAAGAACTTTAATCTGCTCTGGGTTTGATCGTTTTCTCTCTCGGTCATCTGAACTTTCACGTAGCATACGCAGTACTCCTGTAGCTGGCAACGAACAATTTTGTTACCTAAGTTTGTGTACACCAGATGTATTTTACTTGTCAAATGGCGTTTCAAAAAGTCCAACTTCAAAGTGACATCAAACTTCTTCCCATTAGCAAAATCCCCAGCAACCTTTGCATCATGACAATAAATACAAACAACACCAATTGTAGCATCATACATAAATATTTCACACAGCTGAATGTTTATTAACTCATGAGCTTTTGGCATAGCAGTTTTCACTATTTCATCCAGCCATTAACTTTTAAAGCAGCTAGCAGTTCGTTTTTGCTTCGTTTTAAGTCCTTTAAGTTCGTTTTCGCACCTTTTGCTTCCTTTGAATTTGACATGGTGAATCAGTTTTTTTCAATTTTGTTATTTGAAGAATGTTTTTTTTTTTGTTTTTATAAATTTACAAATGTACACTATTCACTGAATAACTTGGCAAGGCAAAAACTGAACCAACACTAAACATTGCCGAGGGCAACACAAGAGCTAAAAGATATGCCTAGAGGCTAGATTTAATTAACTTGGTTGTATCTCAATGCATGTTCACGAATGTTATTATTTAGTCTACTATTTTAAAATTCCTTTTAAAAATTAATGAATTTTGAAATGCTACAATATTTTTAATTGTACTCTAATTTAAGTTTTTAAAAGTATTTAATTATTTTTATTAAAATTATGAAACCATTGTTTTAATTCGTCATGATCTTGAACTAATTTGATCAGCCAATCATGTTTGGGAATTTTCAATGAGTCAGGCCCGAGATGTAAACAAACCATGCGCCATTCTATATGCTACTTAAAAATTACACATTTAAGCTACACCCCTTTCACTTTGGCATCAAATCGCTAGCCTCAAATAGGGTTACAGTTAATAATTTATAAGTTTTGTGCAACTTCGAGAATGTAATAAAAAATGAGAGGTTATAGGCTTGAGCGTTGCTGAGTTACCGTATTTTTTAAAGAATTTATAGGTTAATGTTTAGGTGGAACTTCTTTAATTAATAAATTTTAATTTCATCTTGAAAATCTAGTGCACGCATATTTTTTGCTTTGTGCGCTAGTTGTAAAACATGTGTGCGCACAGCTTAGAGGGAACATTGATCGCAACTGTTGAATGATGAGCGACAACAAAGAAATAATGCTAACCTACCTTCAAAGTTCGCAGTCTCAGACTTTTTCACAAGCATATTTCTAATAGGAACAGCCTTATATGGAACTGCAACAAGGTGTTTCTTAGTTTCACTATGCTTTACAAGCTGAAAATATTTAGCAGCTATATCACATCTGCAAAACTTACAGTGGCCTTTTGTAACGTCACCAGGAACTTCACACAACCATTCACTAAACATTCCCATTTGCAACCACTCCCTCCTAAATTTTTGCTTGTAGGCTTTATTTTTCTCTTTGCTCATTTTTGAAGAAGGATATACAACTCTTTACTGCAACGAATTACAACCGGTCTTTGAAAACTTCCCGCTCGCTATTGTAACTACCAACCAGGACACTGTGCAAAGACTAACTTGTAGCAGTGCTATTCAACTTTAAGGCAAAAAAATGGCAGAATGTTGGGCCACGTGACTGACTGACTGACATCATCATGCGTTAGAAATGTGTACGATGCTCGCACCAAACGTACAATACAATTCCTTATCAAATGTGAACATCTGGAAAACTTTTAAAACAATTTCCTTAATAGTAAGTTATAAAAACAACCAAAAAGAGCTGAAACTAGTTCTGAAGGAGCTAGATTAAAATTTTTAGAGCTAGGGAAGAAAAAAAGAGCTAGATCTAGCTCCAAAAGAGCTAAATTGGCAACACTGAACCTACAGGATCTCCTGGAGAAAAACTACCATGCTCCATAGTATATTAAAAAAAAAAAGATTGTTTTTAGAATCTGCAGAAGCACTCAGAAATCAAACAAATTTAAATAAATATGGTTGCATAAAACTTCCCAAAATTTGGGAAACATCAATTATCAGAGATCCCACTTTACACCCTAAGCCACCTACAAATGCCCACAGAGGGAGCACCACCTAGATAGGCGTTTAGTCACCCACGTGTTCTGTTGTATTTGAGTGTTAGTTACAAAAGTTATTTGTAATCCCTGAAGATGTCTCAGTGACTGAGATTAAATATTGGAACCATTAAAATTATTTTTAATCCTTTCCTAGTTTTATAAACATTCCATTAAACCTCCACAACATGATGTTCACACAGCACCTAAGCCTCAACACATGGACATATTTAATCTATAGATTCACTACTGAGTGCAGCTGATATTATTATTACATAACACCTCCAGGGAGTCCAAAGGCTCATCAAGGGAGGGCACCTACTCTACGACTCTCGGTCTCCACCACTCCACTAGCCGCAACTACCTTCATCATCTACACCAACGGCATCTACTGCCAACCACCACAACTATTTTCACAGACAATCACAAACATCCAAGCCCACAGAGGCAGATATGCTAACCACTCGGCCAACCAGGCCGGCTAATATTTTCTGGTTTATGACCTATTTCTGATTGTACTGTATTTTTATACAAATTTTTATTTCAGTACTTATTTTTTAGCCCAAATTTCACTCATAAAAGGTTGTACAGCATACTGCACATTTTGTATCACAGGAAAGTTAAGAATTTCATAATCTGGGAATCCTAGTGTAGAAACTATACATGGTACTTTTTGAAGTTAGTCATCAATAAACAGAGTAGATGTCTTCAATTTGTTCAGATGAAGATGTGTATACATACATACCTACATAGTTTATTCACAATAGGATACAATGTGAAAAGGGAAAAGAGATTTATATCAAAAATTAAATATTGCAAATTATGGTCTTCCAAGTCTCTCTATCTTGAGCTAACTGGTAGATGTCAGATGGAGTTTTGCAGTTCAGCCTACTGATGGTTTCACATATGTATTGTCAAAATTGTTTGCATGGTCTTCCTCTACTGCGTTTGCCATCTTCTGGTTTGTACAGGATGAGGAAATCCAAAAAGGGGAGGAAGATTTCAGGATGTCTGAGTTGATGCCCAAGCCATCTGAGTTGTAGTTTTTTGACTATATTGACAAATGGTTCTTGCTCAGCCAGATTTAGCACAGCAGAGTTAGTGATGCGGTCCATCCAGGTGTATCCAAGGATCATTCTGATACATGTAGTTCCAAAGGAGTTAATTAGATCCGTAGTTTTTTTGGTGCTTATTGTCCAGGTTTAAGAACCATAAAAGAAGATGGATCTACTGGTTGCATGGTCTAGTCTTAATTTTGTCTTTAATGATACTAATGATGATTTCCAGAGGGGTGGAGTTTGTTATGGAAGACTAGAGCCAGCTGTTTACGTTTTCTGATATCATTTTCTGTATTGCTGATGTACGCTCCAAGGTACTGAAAGTCCTGTATGCTTTCTAAGGGTTTATTATTGATATGAAGTATAAAGTTTTCACAACCTATTGAGAATACTTTGGACTTTTGGATGTTGATCTGCACACCAATAAGTTTAGCTCGTGCCTCTAGTAGACTGAGATGTGCATTTGTTGGTTCTGTATCAATAGGTACATCGTCAGCAAAGCTAAGATCAGTTATTTGCATAGTGTGGGTGGATGTTTTAATGTTAAAACCAAGATCTTCTGTGTTGATGGTCCGGAAGATGTAGCCCAAGCATATTAAAAACAAAAAGATGCTAGTACATCACCTTGAAGGACTCCTGTTGGCACTGGAAATGATTCAGATGTTTCTGTTTTAAAGATTACTGTAGCATTGTAGTCATTATAAGGTGCTGAGATTGTATGAGTTTTGAGGGTAGACCATAGAAGCTGAGTATTTTAAACATTGTGCTATGTTGGAAGACATAACATTATTATCTTTTAAAATAAGAAATTAATAATCTACCAGAAGTGAAGGTTTATGTATAATTTTGTAACATAGTATTGTATAATCTTAATTTAGCATTGTGAGATTTCAGTGTACAAATTATAAAATAGTTACTTAGTCGGAAATTTTGTATGTGAACTTTGTTATTTGTTAATCAACTTTGTTAGAAAAGAAATCAAAATAATATACCAAATGTGTACGGCCAACTTCAGTAAGTCTGTTGAAGAACTGTGCTTTTCCCCCCTTCACTTTATGGAAAGTTACGAGAGTTTAGTTAGGTTGCCGCGAGTGGCGCCATGTGCTGGGAGAGATGCAAGGAGAGTATCACACATGCGCGTTCAACGACAGCAGGAAGCGAAGGTAGTTTAAAAGTAAGTACATCGCTACGCTCAAGGCTTTTTCTCGGAGATGTTTTCCTGCTGCTGTTCACCTGTGTGATGGATCGTCCGACTGGTAGGAAGCTTCCACGTAGTTCCCTTCGTTAGTGGAAAGTATAATCTCATGACAAAGGAAACTACCAGTCGGAGGCAAAGAAAGCCCAGCAGACCTAATGGTGGAAAACAAGAATGAGGAGTTCCAGTTGAAATATCAGAGGGGAAGTCAAAGTATTAGTCCAATGAAATAATTCTGAAGTGGCCCAGAGAATTAATGCAGTGAATCGGTAAGGTTAACTTTGTATTTCCTATTTAGTGACTTTATAGTGAGGATCTGAAGTGTGTGGAGAAAGACAATCCTAGAACTGTGGCCGAATATAAAGCAAAAGAATATGACATTTTTTTGTGTTATGTATGTGTAAGAGAATTATTTATGTTACTCAGATCTTGGAAAAGAGATAGAAATGTTCAATTGGATAGGACTATTAAGGAAAGCTTTGATTGAGTTCTAGCGTATTTAAGAGAGAGAGAAAACTAAGTAACAAATCTTTAACCTTGGTATTCAGTGATATGAGCTTTAAAATATTGTATTTCTGTGATATATAATTTAGAATTGGTATTCTTAAACATGAATTTTCAAGTGTTTTATTTAAATATGTGTACAAGAGTGAGATAATATATATATGTATTCTGATTGAAAGATTGACTAAGTTTACATAAATGACTTGTATGATTTGATTGTTATTGTAATGTGAAATTAAATTGTTCTGTTATTACTATGAAGTTAGTTTTCCTTATGTCTAGAGCTACTGCACTTGTTCATAAAAGTTAAACAAACCTAGTAAAGGCGGGAAACATTTGAGGATCAGGTCACGATTGCAAAGTACAAAAATTTTATTGAGAAGATTGAATGCTGACTGGCTTCTAACTCCCTGGTTTTAATTTCAATTTATCCTAGGACTCAAAGTGGCGCAGCTCGAACAAATAAATTTCTTTGAGTTTAAAAGGGGAGATAGAACCAGAGCTGAGACAAAGAAGTTGGCGTCCGCCATTAGCAATTCTTTGTCTCACAAGACCTCAGCTTCATTCTTGTCAATGGTACGGCCACAAGGGTTAGTGAGAATTAAGAATAAATAAATTTATAAAGGAAAGTCGACACAATTGCTTCTCTATTAATGGAGTCAAAGGCTTTTTTGAAGGTCTATAAAGGTTAAAATGAGTGGCAAGTTTTATCACATGAACCATCTATGATTCTTCTGATGCAATGTATCTCATCTATTGTACATTGTTTTTTTAGAAATCCAGCTTGGTTTTTTCTTAAAAGTGGTGTTAAGTAAGGTTCTATTCTATTGAGTATCATCCTATTGTAGATTTTAACTGTGGTTGATAGTAAAGTAATATCTCTGTAGTTATCCATTCTATTAAGACTACCCTTTTTGGGTATATGGACAATAAGACCTTGTTTCCATTGTTGAGATATTATTCCAGTGTTTAAAGCTTGATTCATTATGGCAAGGAGATTATTATTATTATTATTATTATTATTCCTGATACCTCCAAGGAGTCCGAAGACTCATCACGGGAGGACATCTACAACTGTCTCTACACCTAACCGCTACTACGAATCATCTCCATCAACGTCATCTACCGCCCACCTCCAACACCACCACAACTAGTAATTTTTGTCTGTAAATTGCGTGTGTTCTGAAGGGCCGATTTGTATGTATGCGGGATGAAAAACCCGAGTTTCCAGGAGAAAAAACCCTGCTACCTCCGTATGAGATCGGCTAACTCACCGGCTATTTCAGATTGAAATATTTATTATACCCAGCATTTTTGAAAGTTTCTTCTCTAATTCCATCAATTCCTGGGGACTTTCCTGCTTTGGTTTGATCTACTGCTATTTTTAGTTCCTTTTCAGTGGTCTTCACAATTCATTGGTAGAGTGGTGGTTAGATGCAGGTCTGCTAGCTGACTTGAATGTTGGGGATTATCAATAATTCTTTTTATTATAAGATGTGTATACCATATAATAATATATTTATACCTCTTTTGCTCTATTCATTTAAATGTATTCCTAAAATATATTTACCTGTTTCTGAGCAGTAAAAAACACATTCATAAAATTCATATACTGAGATGCACTATCACCTGATGATGTCACTACCTATAAAGAGAAAGAGAAAAGTGCATCAATCTTCTGTGCATTTTAATTATTATTTTATAAAATGAGACATGCAAATATTTAGTGATAAAGGAATACACAGAAAAGCAATGGAATTAAATGCATCTGAAATGACCCTAATATCCACATCCTTGTATTACAGTATTAGCAATAGTTAAATATATCCATTTTTTTTAAAAAATTCAACATTAGCCTCATTCATTGCAAGGAAAAAGGAATTGTGTGTGGATGGCAACTCATTATGAAATATTAATTATCTGTGAGGAGCTGAACAAAAACACTATTTCTCTACAATTTCTTTCTGTGTGGACTTGAATACCAGTTCAAAGCTTTGTCTGATATAATTATTTAGTGTCCAAACACAATGCATGTTGTTTTCACAGAAATTATCGAAATCTGTATAAGGCATCTCCAAGGATAAGTGGTCTCTTCCCAGTTAAGTAATCACTTAACTGGGAAGAGACCTCAGATCAGATTTCATCTGTGAATGACGAACTCGGAGAGGACTAAACCAATCTTAGATGGAGCCAGCAGAACTTTTCCTCTAGGCATCTCAAATTTTTCTCAGTCAAAACAAGCACACTGGCCTGAACAAACACCCATACACAAACAGATTGCAAGCATAAGGCCAACATGTTGTCCTCATTTATGGATTGTATTTGATATTAATAGCTCAATATATTTGAATAAGTTATGGGGATCTTATGAAGTGTGCATAAGAACTAGAAAGGAATAATCTATCACTACATATACTACAATAAACTTCTTGCAATCACAAACACAGAAAAAGTTCATAACTACCTACCAACACTATCTGATTAAAAATCTCCACACCTCTGTTCATCCCAACTTTCACTGATATGAAGTGCATTAATATGGAGTTGGTCAACCTTTGCTGGTATAACAGCTTTCAATCTCAATCTTCTGAGAAGCCTTCCACAAGATTTTAGTATGCTGCTGTGGTAATCATCTTCCATTCTTCCAGAAGAGCATTAGTGAGGTTGGTCACTGATGTCAGGCAATTTAACCTGGCTTGCAATCAGCATCCCAATTGATCCCACAGGTGTTCAGTGGAATTAAGATCAGTGTTCTGTGCAGGCCAGTCAAGTTCTTCAATACCCATCTCATCAAACCATTCATGGACAGACATTGCTTTGTAGATGGCACTGTTATGTTGATATACAGGAAAGGACATTAACTGAATTGCTGCCATAAAGATGAAAGCACAGGATTGTCTAGAATGTCATAGGCTGCAGCCTTAATATTCCCCATCAATGGAACTATGGGACCAGTCCAAATCATGAAGCCATTTCCACCAAACTGGCAAAGCATGATTCATCACCCAAAGAAGGCATTCCACTGCTCCAGAGTCCAGTGGTTTAATGTTTGGCATTGCCCTTGATGATGTTAGGCTTGTATGTGGCTCTGTAGCCATGGAAACCCATGTTCTTCAGCTCTCAACAAATAGTTATGGTAATAATGCTTGAGGAGGCATTTCAGAACTCAGTAGCAAGTATTTCACAACTGAGGATAGATGATTTTTTCATGTCATGTACTTCAGCACTCAGTGGTCCCTCCATTTTATGTGGTCTACCTGCTGTGATTGCACTGCTATTGCCCCTAGGAGTTTCTACATCACAATAACATTACTTGCAGTTGATAGGGACAACTGCAGCAGAACAGAAATTTCCCAAATTGAGGTTTTATTATTATGTGGCTCCCAACCACAAAAGCTTTATTTGTGAACCTATGGAGCATCTGTACTGTGGATGTACAAAGATTTAAGACAGCGTTCTGAGAAAATTTTGGGGAGCAGATGGTAGCATTAAATTAAAAATGAAGATATTAGAAAGGAATCTGACATTGTAAGTAACTTAAGAATATATGAGCAAATCTAATCCAAGGTAGTGTAGTCAATTAAACAGAATGGAGGAAAATTTAATTTGTTGATTATAGACCAATAATGTAAACTTAATCATGTAGCACTATCATAGTAATTTGTATATCCACTGAGGATACATATTATATTAGGAATTTGATTGTGGTATCCTAATTAATAACAGTAATTAATTGACCAGCATGAATTTATATCTAGAATCCTAATTTTGATTATTTTCATAATTATACAACCACCACCAGAAATGAGTGACAGATGGATGTGGTCTAGTTATGAGTTATAGATGATGTTCTATATATTCTATTAGCATCCTTATGTATTAACATCTTGCTATTCTATTAGTCCACTTTCCAGCATTTATCCCACCTACATATAAATTAATGTATTCACAGTGTAATTCATACTACCCTTTTACACAAAAATTAGCAAGAATCAACATTTAATAAAGAAGATTCACTATATTACAGTGAGCAAAGTAAAACCTCAGTTTCTCTCTGAGTTGGAGATTAAGAGAGGTGACAGATTAGAGAAAAGATAGCTAGCAGAAAAACATTTATTGTTTTAAATTTTACAGATTAGAGAAAAGATAGCTAGCAGAAAAACATTTATTGTTTTAAATTTTACAATGCAAAGTACCTATTAGGTTTTGCTTGGAAAGAAGTCAATGGACAACTCAATGTGAAAGGTACGTGCCATGTAACAAGTAACGTGTTTGAAACTGGTATAAATTTGAAATTATGCTCCCAAGTTAGTGCAACTGTGCCTAGTTAAATGGCTGTGAGAAGGGAACTGACAGCTTGAAAGAGGTATTGTGATAGGATGCCATGATGCAGGCCTATCTGTTTGGCAGATTGTTGACAACTTGGGCCATCCCACGTCAATATCAGTGATATCATACTGAGATGGACGCGCAAGGAGCCAACTGCAAGTGCTACCCACATCATAGTTCCATGACTAGGGTTCATGTGACCGTAGGGTGCAACGAAGAATAATATGTAAAAACTGTCATTTGTCAGCCGACATGTTGAATGCAGAGTTCTGGGCATTGATTGGGAACACAAATCTGCACAAAAAACATTTAGAACTGATGCTCACAACATGAGTTTCCATGGTAAGACTACAACATGCAAGTCCAACATTAATCAAACCAACAAGTAGCGTCACCTTCAGTGGTGCAAAGAGCATGTAAAGTGGGATGTGGAAGCTTGGAAAGCTGTGTTATGGAGTGGCAAATCACACTATGCTCATTACCGAGCAGATGGTGGACAGATGTGGGTGTGGCAGATACCAGGTGAACATCTCTTACCAGAGTGTGTAATCCCAACTATGAAATTCAGAGGTGGAAGTGTGATGGTATGGTCCTGTTTTTCTTGGCCTTGAAAATCTGTTTGTGGTGCCACAAACATTGATCTCTGAGAGACATCTGAACATTCTGGACAATGCAATGCTTCCTACGGAACCGATCATTGTCTCTTTCAGCAAGACAATGCATCGTGTCATAAGGCTGCTGCAGTAATTGCATAGTTTGACATGAACATCATCACACTTGACTGCCTCCACAGAGCTCTAATCTCAACCTTACCAAACATCCATGCAATGAACCAGAGCACTTGGCCAGATCAAGGGACATCCGCCCCCACAACAGTGGGGGCGGATGTCCCTTGATCCATTTTACATGTCTACAGGAAGAATGGTCCAAAAAATCCCACCGATTGCTAATGTATACTTTCCAAATTATGCCATGTAGGATTGCTGTAGTCATCACAATGAAAGAAGGTCTCACATCTTATTAAGGTGGGTGCCATTGCTGTTTGTTCCTCATCCTAGGTGTCCATTGAATTTTTTCCAAGCAGTTTATGAGGATGGTCTGAAAAGTTCTCGGGCCTAACAAATTTATAATTTCAAAATTATTTTTATTTTTCAACATAATCTCTCTTAAGACTAATACATTTATTCCAGCGATGCTCCAGTACCATTACTACAGGGATGGGGTAATTTGGGTTCTCAGCAAGATCTGCAAAATACCCCTCTACAACTGCATTCACCTCTTGAGTTGAAGAAAAACGCTGACCAGTGAGGAAAAGTTTTAGTTTGGGGAAGAGATAGACGTTAGAGGGAACCAAATCTGGAGAATAGGGTGGATGTTCCAACAATTCATAGTGCAGATTCCTTAATTTTCCCATTGCCAAAACACTTTTGTGGGCAGGTGCATTGCCCTGATGAAAGATGATTTTTTCCTTCTGCAAACCAGGTTTTTTCTCACGAATTTTTTCGCCTAGTCTGGTTAAACGATCAGAATAATATTCCCCGGTTATTTCAACATAATTAATAAACAAAATGCCTTTAGCACCCCAAAACACCGATGCCATAACCTTTCCTGCTGATGGAACCAACTTTGTCTTTAGTGCTGAACAACCGCTTCTGTCCACTCTTTTGACTGCTGTTTGGATTGTGGTATGTAATGGTGAATCCAAGTCTCATCCATAGTAATAAATCGATGCACAACATCAGTTTTATTCTTGTTAAAACACTCCAAGCACTGTTCAGAGATTTTCATGCGAGTGCGGTTTTGATCTGCTGTGAGCAAGCGCAGAACTCATCTTGCGAAAAGCTACGTTCTTTTGAAATGCCTGTAGTCTCAGCAATTTCACACATTTTGATTCATCGGTCATCCAATACCATATCGTGCACTTGATCAATGATTTCTGGTATTATTACACTTTTTGGACATACTTCACATGGATCATCTTCAAGGCTGGTACGGCCAAGTTTAAACTCGGCAGCCCATTTTTTAATTGTCAGAAACAAAGGAGAAGAGTGCCCATAAACTTTTATGAACTTCGAATGAATTTCATTTGCCATTAAACCTTCTTTTACAAAGAATTTTATAATCACACAATACTCAATTTTATCCATTTCAAGGGATACAGACAACACTTTTGCTTCAGACAGATGTATAAAACAAACTATTTGATAGAATGACTTGCAATTTCACATGGATACTTATGACAGATGTATCAACTTAGAAAAAAAAAAAATCTTGCCAATGTGTTGCCATCTAGTCAAGGCAGAGAACTTTTCAGAACCACCCTCATACATACATATGTAGAAATCACAAACATACACAAGGATCAAATTCAGCACACTGTAATCGCCTTGTTAAACCAAATATTTATTTAACAAAGTACACAGAGAGGTCTTCAATAATGTATAATGTTCTCCATTCTGCCTTATCACTTATGTCCAACATTTGGGCTATTCTCATGACTGTCAGCAAACCTTTTTTCTTGATGTGTGGATAAGTCATGTCACTTAAGCCGAAATCTAATAAGTAGTAAGAAAGCATTTTTCACAGATTGGTTTTCTTTTAACAGAAGCCACATCAAAGTCTAGAGGATTTATGTGAGGATTGTATTGCCTAAACCTTTACTTAAGATCAGATAATTCACATGAATAATAGCCTTGTAGCAATTCAAAATGCATGATATTTGACTAATCAGATTCTTCTTCCATTTTGAAGTCTTATTTCAAATAACAAAAACAGAAACAAAAAATGAGCCCATAATGTTTTTACTCTGGTTTACAACTGACATAAAGATTAAAAATTAACTACTTAAAACATTACCCTTATAATCATTTTTAATATATTATCCCCCCCCTTCCCGCTATGCAGGATTAGTTACAATTGAAGAAACTGTCACAAAAAGCGGCATGTTTGATGACATGCAAGAACAAAATTGCTGGGTGCTGCAGAATTACCACAGCACCCTGCAAACCTAACCATATTGCTAAACGGTTAGGTTTGCGGTGAGAGAGGGCTACGATTGCCCTGACTTGAAGGTGTTAATATATATATATAAACACCTAATAATATATTTTTTAATATATTACCCCTACTGTATGTACCTTGCATTCCTGTTCTCTGATTCGCTTGTTTCTACACACACAGATGATGTATTGTTAATTTCAGTACGAAATATCTGTACTTTCAAAAAAAAAAAAAAAAAAAAAAACTTTCTACACACATATATATGTGTGTGTGTGTGAATGTGTTAGTATATTAATTTCTAGCTTGTAGCAACTGTTTATAATTGGTAAACTGATTGTTGTATGTACCTTGTATTCCTGTTCTTTGATTCGCTGTTGTACATCATCAGTGTGTGTTTCTACACACACTGATGATGTACTGGTAATTTCAGTACAAAATATCTGTACTTTCAAAGTTAATTACTGTGGTTATTGTGTAATTTATTGTTTATAGTTATGCCACAAGTACTTTCAAAGATTAGATATGACAATATTGAAGTGCTGAAAAGTAACAGACTAATTTGAAGGAAAACAATGGGTAGGAGATTAATAATAATGTAAACTTAATCATGTAGTGCTGTCATAGTAACCCTGAACAATATCAGGAAATTGATGATGATGAATTATAATCATTTCTTGATAATTTTAATATACCCCCCCTCCAAATCTGGATAGTCTGAATTATGCAGTTTAATTATATGGCATAGTTTTTTTTCCATAGTGCTGTTTTAGATTGACTTCTATACTTTTTGTATGTATGCACACCACAGATGATGACCTTGATATAAAGATCGAAATGCATAAGTTAATATTACTTTAAGCTATTATTATTATTATGTCAAACTGTAGTTATCTACAAACACAAGGTGCTACCCAAATGTATGGGGAATTTGACCTTAAAAAATTAATATTAACCCCTAATTTCCACTGTATCCTTTGAAGTAGTTTCCTTGGGCATGTATACAGTGATCCCCAGTGTACGTGCCTCTTGTGTTGAGAACCTCTTGCAATTCTGCTTGGATCTCCTCAATAATGTCAAAATGTTGCCCTTTCAGCTAGAATTTCATCTGGGGTAATGGGAAAAAAGTTTTGCAGGAGCAAGGTCAAGCGAATAGGGGGGGGGGGGGAATAACTGTTGTGTTTTGGAAGCCAAGAACAGTTGAACAATGAGTGATGTGTGGGGGACCACGCTGTCATGGTAGAGAACCCAGTCATTGTTCTACAACTTGTCTGGATGTTCGCACTGATAGCCACTTCAAAACCTCATAATAAAGTTTGCTGTTGACTGTTTTAACTAGGAGGGAGGAATTCCTTGTGGACAACGTCTTGTATGTCAATAAAATTGTTCAATATTGACTTGACATGCTTTTTTTTTTTTGGCCATGGTGAATTTGGTGATTTCCACTGTGACAATTGCTGCTTTGTATGAGGGTCATAAACTGTAAACTCATGATTCATCACCAGTTACAACCTAGGATATGATGCTGGAGTCATCACTAGTTTGATCTTTGAGCTCTCTGCAGATAGCAATGCGATATTCAGTGCATTGCTGGTCATTGCTCAGCAGCCTCAGCAACAATGCATCTCTTATTCAAATCATCTGACAAAATGTGTTAAACAGTCCTATGATCTCACAAACATTATGGATAGTTCACCTACAATCTGCAAGAATAGTCCAACATAATTTTGCAATATTTTCCAGTGTTACACCTGTCAACAGTCATCCAGAATGTTCATCATCATCAAATGACATTCATCCATCCTTCAAACTTTTGTACCACCAAAAAGTTTTGCTTTAGCTCTTAGCATTATCATTTAATGCTCCCTTAAGCATTTGGTGGGTGTTTCTGCAGGAGTTTTTTTGAGATTGAAAATTTGATGCAGATTCTTTGCTCCTTAAAATCTGTCATTTCAGCTAGAGAAAAAAAATTGCCAGAACTGTAAAACACAATGTCACAAGCATGCAGCCTCTCAGCTTGCTTGCTGTTGGCATACTGATTCACCAAGGGTACTGCTTACCCCTCACAGTGGTGGATGGCAGTACTACAACTGGTTCGAACAGGCTGTTCATCCCTGAATTTTTGGGTAGCACCGTGTATGATACACTGATTCAATCACAATGAAAGAATTAATAAAAATTTGTTTGCAATTCAGACTCAAAAAAACTCACTAATATTCTACTTGGAAAGTTCTTGTCAGGTGCACATTCTTTTGATATCCGGTGAGAATCTATTAATAGTTTAGGATATTTTATATCATATATAATTTGTTATATTAATAGTTTAGGATATTTTATATCATATGTAATTTGTTAATGTTCTATTCATCAACATTCTCCTTTCTTTAAATGCTATTTTAAGAAATAATGTCATTAGCTTCTTGGTGATTTACAAAAGGAGATGAATAAGTGTGTAACATTCAAAAGTTGATCTGTTTCATCATTTACTTTTTGGTTATCATACTAGCTATAATGTCCTCATTTAAAAACTGATATCCACATCACCATTTGCTAGTCAATAAAAATTAGAAATATCTGAAAATATTTCTAAAATGTTAATCTGAAACATTGCAGTGTCAAACTGGTTGTAACGAAACCTTCCATAGTCTTCCATCAAAAATAGTATATCTCTACTGATGATATCCATAAGACTATGAGTTGCCAATGCCCTACGTGTGTGTATGTCTTCTCCAGCTAATTTGAAGGACAGCCCTTATAAAATTTGGAGAAAACACTGCATCACTCAGTGAGTAGAGGCACTTTTAAATATAGACTGCTTAAACTTGGGGGGGGGGGGGATCATGAAAGAATCAATGTTCACACAAAGATGACAATCACACAGCAAGCATCAAATATTTCATGAACTGTGTGCGCGTGACACAGAACAGCAATATCACCGATATTATATTTTTTCATTTATTCCTGTTAAAGACTCACTTAATTGTTTCCTGACTTTGCATGATTCCTAAAATGAAACACAATATACTAATTCTTCATGAAGACACTTTTTGATGCATAAACATGCTTGTTAATAGTCCAGGTCTGCGGTCACAAATGTAGATATCTTTGAGCCCTTTGAACAGATGGTGCAGTGGATCAAATTCTTAACATTTCAGTGGTTTTAAACAATCCAGAAGGCAAGGAAGGGTGTGTTCTGAGACAATAGCACCCAGAAATCAGTGACTGTGGTTGGTTATTGTGCAAACCAATCCAACTGAACATTGTCATGCATAAGTGTGAACTGATGGGTTTAGGACACTGACATAGACAAGTTTCAATAAATTATTTTCTACAAATAATTTATAACATTTTTGCCCATATTTACAATGAGAAACAGCGTTGATGATGTACTGAATATCGCGTTTTCTGTCCGAGGTTTGGTGGATTGTATGGTTGTGGACGAAGGAGGCAAGTCTCGTCCTCATCTTCCTAATTTCCACCTTTGAGTAATTCAAATATAGCATTCTCCTTCATTATTTTTTTTAATCATCATCATCATCAAATTCCTGCCATGTACCCTCAAGGGGTGTATAGGATACGAGACTACTACATGAAAAATTTACATCATTACCAACTTCCTATCTACAATTTAACTGCAAATCAGTCTGTTACTTGTCAAAACTCCAATATTATCAGATCTTATATTTCTATCCTATAAGACACTTTGTACAGTATCAATCCACCTATATCTTGGTCTTCCTCTGGGTCGTTTTCCTG
This sequence comes from Typopeltis vanoorti, assembly GCF_054136105.1. Classification (NCBI taxonomy): domain Eukaryota; kingdom Metazoa; phylum Arthropoda; class Arachnida; order Uropygi; family Thelyphonidae; genus Typopeltis; species Typopeltis vanoorti. The sequence continues at coordinate 1,742,957 of NC_143572.1, read as the reverse complement.
CCAACTTGGCAGAGAATACTTGTTTTGCTAATCTTCCCTTGCCCATTCTATTAAAGTCACCAATACCACCTGAGATTAGCTCTGCTAATGCATTCCTGGAAGAACTTGACATTGCTGACAATGTCAAGTTCTTCCTTAATATCCTTGTTTTAAATATGATATTGCCATTGATGCCATCTGTTCACACCACTGATCTTTCTCAGGACTCTCATATCTGCGGTCTCTAGTCTTTGGCCAAGTGTTTTAGTTCTGACCCAGCTCTCAGATCCATATGTTAAAACTGATTTGAACACTGTATACAGCAAATTTAGTATTCCGACTAATTTCTCTCTTATTCCATATGAATTTATTCAATCGACTTCCCACCATACCAGCTTTGTTGATTCTGTTGTCTATTTCCATATTTAATTTACCATCTTCACTAAAAATCGTGCCTAAGTATCTGAAATGTTTTACTTAACACAGGTTCTCCATTCATAACGCACTTGACATTTTCAAAAATTCTGCCTATTTTTATTGTCTTTGTCTTTTCATTGCTGACCTTCATACCATATCCTTACAACAGTTATTTAATTTAGTCAGGGAATCTTGCAGGCTTGTAGCGGATTTATTCAGAAGTATAACATCATCTGCATAAAGCAAAGAGCTGACATTAACATCTCCAATTTTGATATCATCTTTAATACCACCTTCCTTCATAATGTGATCCATATTGATAATGAATAACAGAGGGGATAATGTACATCCTTGTCTCACACCAGATTTAACATTAAACCATCTTCCTGTACTTCCTTCAATTCTAATTACTGACTTACAACTCAAATAAAGACTAAGTTTTGCTTGATATAATGTCCCCATTGCCACCATAAAACTGTAGCGTATTGAATAGCTTCTCTCTTGGCATCTTGTCATATGCCTTTTCCATATTGAAAAAACTTAAATATACATCTTTGTTATATTCCCATGCTTTCTCAACTATTTGTCGTAAAGTGAAGATCTGATCCTGACAGCCTCTATTTGACCTGAATCCAGCTTGTTCTTCGCCAAGCTTTTCTTCCACAATTCTTCTCAAGTATACTTGCATAGATCTTGCCAGGAACACTCAGTAGGGAAATACCTCTGTAATTCTCACATTCAGTTTTATTTCCCTTTTTATATATGGGTACTATTAGAGCTCTACTCCAATCATCAGGAATTAGTCCCTCTGTCCAGGCTTTCTGAACTATGCAGTGCAGCCACTGAAAGACTTTTATACCACCATACTTCAGCATTTCTGGTTGAATATCATCTACTGCTGCTGCCTTTCCACATTTCAAGCCTTTGATGGCTTTTTTTACTTTGAGTATGGATATGTAATCCTGACTGTATGCCTGTCGAGTGCTTTTTACCACTGTGCTATCACTGCTTGTTTCATTTAGCAAATTTTCAAAGTAATTACTTCATACTTCAAGGATATCTTTTTCTCCTGTTTTCATTTCACTTTTACCATCTCTAACTCCTTTTACAGCACTCTTTCCTCCATTCCTAAGCTTCTTCAACAACCTCCAGAATATTTTGCCACCTTCTTGATATTTATTTTCTATGTTCTTGCCAAAGTCCTCCCATGACTTTTGTTTAGCTAGTTTTACACAGTGTTTAGCTTTCTTACATTTGTCTCTGTAGTATTCTCTAAGAGCACAAGCTGACTTTTTTGCCAGGAACTTTTGATATGCTTTCTTCTTTTCCTTCACTGCCTCTTTAATTTCCTGTGTCCATCATGGAGTTCTGATTTTTCTATCCTTGCAGACAACCTCACCATATGCCTCTCTGGCTGAATCAATCAGTGTTCTCTTAAAGGCTTGCCACTGAATCTCCAAGGTTTGGTTTCTGTTCTCAAACTCTTTAATTTTTTCTTCAATAATCTTTGTGTATTTTAGTCTACAGTTCACATCTGAGAGCTGCTCAACTTTTATTCACTTTAAAACTTTCTTACGTGTAATTCTTTTCAATATGAAATTCAATTTTATCCTGCTCACTAAATAGTGATCACTTCCGATTTCAAATCCTCTGTACACTCTGGTGCCCTGCACCAGAGAGAAAACATCACTATTAACAATAACATAGTCAATGAGACTTTTCTTATTCCTTGCCACTTCTTTCCGTGTGAATTTGTGCACATTTTTATGTTGGAACATGGTGTTAGTAATAACCAGTCCATGTCCTGAGCAGAAATCCAACAGGCATTTGCCATTATTATTAGCGTTGCTCTTTTCTCCAAATTTTCCCAAAATATTTTTGCATGTCTGACAATCATTTCCTACTCTGCTGTTTAGATCCCCAACAACAACCAACTTTTCCTTTTTCATTGTGTCATTTTTTTAAAATATATCTTAAAACAAACACACTGTTCCCACTCTATGCAGATTTGGTTACAATTAACTGATAAATTAAAGTATACAATTTTATCCTATAATTAATAGCATTGGACAATTTAGATGAGCGCTGATGTGCTATGCATGCTTAAAACTTTCATACATAAAAAAAATGCAATCATACAGTCAAATTGACATGAATTTTATAGCTTGGGTTGCATAAACCACACGACAGCACACCTAACCAAAATGGGCACACAACGGCACTGATATATATGTATATATCCCTTGATGAGTCATGTAATAATAATAATAATAAATATATATATATATATATATATTAATTTTGTACTTTAGAAGTGCAATTTAAATGAAGAATGATTTAACCTGCAGTTCAGATGCCATGTACTTTGTCTTCCAACCTATGTACTTCTTTCCAATATTTTCTATGCACATTTCACACAAAACATTTAACATATGTTCTGGACCAAATCTGAGTTATAATCCTCTGATTAACAAATAGAAAATGACAGAGCTTCCATAGCTCAGTTGCTTTCAAAAATCTTTAAAAGAATCTTTATCAGGCTTTTTTAACAGAAGGCAAGTTTGATGGACTCTCATATGGAGGGGATAGGATTTCCCTCCTGGAAACTCAGATTTTTAATACTGCTACATGCAATAGAGAATACACATAACAATATGGATTTCAGTGCAAGATTAACCACCTTATCCTAAAATTGTGGTTATGAAAGCCAATCTGGACAGATCACTGACCTGATAAATATCATACATGGTTATTATTAATAAGCAAAATGACAGATGAGATCCAGATTTTGGCCTATATATATGATGTATTTTCAATAAATTAAAGATACCAAGATATTTTATACTTTATATACTCTTGTCAATAGAGCCACCAACTTCTCTTATTTATATGCCAAACCTTCCTGTCCAATGGTGTAACGTATAAAAAGATCAACACATCTCTCTCAACATACAGACTACTATATATTACTATTCCCTATATCTGGGGCATCTGAGAAAAAAATGAACAGAACTCTAAAGAAATATAATCTCTGCATTGTTTCAAACCTCATCTGAAGCTGGCAGCCCTTATCTACTCTTCCAAGGATCCACTTCCTTCCCTCCTGGTTCCAAGTGTTTACAAGATTTTTTGTTCTTGCAACTTATCATATTATTGTCAAACTGGGAGATTTACTAACATCTACCTTGGTGAAAACAAGAAATACCCCCATCGCAATTATGGTTAGTCTAGCTGATCATGTCTTGGATACCCTGCAGTGAATCAAATGAAAAAACACTTTGCTTCACTGCAACAAATATAAACTTGAAATTTTTTTTTTTTTTTTTTTTTTTTAGAATTAGTAGATTTGAAAAACCAGCCTAAATCTTAATAATTATGGTTGTGTTAAACTCCAAGATTTTGGAAACTAATTCTTAAGTCTCCCACCCAACAGCACCCAAAGAGGGAGAAAGTCCCTTATAGCACTTCAAAAAACACTTCAACTATTTAGATGCAGTTTTCAGTGAAGATGGCAAATTTGGAAACAGACAACAGAATAATCAAAGCTAGGTATGATGGGGAACCAGTTGAATAAGTTTATATTGAGAAATTAGTTAAAACACTAAACTAGAGATATACAAGACAGTGTTCAGACCAGTTTTAAGTTATGGATCTGAAAGTTGGGTTAGAAATAATGCACCTGATCAAAGATCAGAAACCATATAATGAAATATATAGCCTGTATGTCACTTGAGAGTACATTCAGGAAATTGATGATAGTGACAGCGAACATCATCAATGAATGAAGGTTGAATTTTTTTAAGGCTCAGCACTTGTAGCAGCAAAAAAAATAATTATAAACTTATAATGGACTTAATATAGAGCATAAAAGTTTCTCATAATTTGGCATTCATATTAACTTAGCTCAGTAATAATCCAGCCCAAATCTTTTGAGAACCTTAAGATAACCGGAACAACAAAATGAAGTTGAAACTGATATTTTGTGTTAGCAAAGACAGATTTATGAATTTTGAAGGAAACTTACATAACAAAATACCTAGGAAATAAAAATTTTCTCAGTTATTTTTGTAAAAATAAGGCATTTGGCTCATGTTCAGTAACTTCAATTTATAATACTGTTCCTGTAGAGAAAATGGGTTTAGGTGAAGCGCATATGAGAAATCCAACAATAATATCTGTTCGATTTCTGCTCAGGACATGGATTGATTATTGCTAACACAATGTTCCAACATAAAAATGTGCCCAAATTTACATGGAGAGAAGAGGCAAGGAATAAGGAAAGTCTCATTGACTATGTTATTGTTGATAGTGATGTTTTCCCACAGGACAATGGAGTGTACAGAGGATTTGAAATTGGAAGTGATCACTATCTATTCTTGAGCAGGATAAAACTGAATTTCATACTGAAAAGAAGAACACATAAGAAAGTTTTAAAATGAATAAAAGTTGAGCAGCTCTCAGATGTGAATTGTAGACTAAAATATACAAAGATTATTGAAGAAAAAAATGAAACAGTTTGAAAACAGGAACCAAACCTTGGAGATTTCTGAAGAAAACATTGATTGATTCAGCCAGAGAGGCATTGGACAGAAACATCAGAAACCCCATGGTGTACCCAGGAAGTTAAAGAGGCAGTGAAGAAAAAAAAGAAAGAATATCAAAAGTTCTTGGCAAATAAGTCAGCTTGTGGCCTTAGAGAACACAGAGACAAATGTAAGAAAGCTAAACAATGTGTAAAACTAGCTAAATAAAAGTCATGGGAAGATTTTGGTAAGAACATAGAAAATAAATATCAGGAAGGTGGTAAGATTCTGGAGGCTGTTGAAAAAATTCAGAAATAAAGGAACGAGTGCTGTAAAAGGAATTAGAGATGATAAAGGTGACATGAAAAAGTGGTGGAAAAGATATCCTTGATGAATGGAGTAATTACTTTGAAAAATTGATAAATGAAATGCAGTGATGACAGCACAGTAGTAAAAAACACTCAACAGACATGCAATCAGGAATACATATCCATACTTGAAGTAGAAAAAGCCATCAAAAGCCTGAAATGTGGAAAGGCAGTGGGAGTAGATGATATTTGACCAGAAATGCTTAAGTATGGAGGTATAAAAGTCTTACAGTAGCTGCACTGCATAGTTCAGAAGGCCTAGACAGAGAGACGAATTCAGATGATTGGAATAAAGCTCTCATAGTACCCATATATAAAAAGGGAAATAAAATTGAAAGTGAGAATTACAGAGGTATTTCCCTACTGAGCATTCCTGGGAAGATCTATACAAATATACTTGAGAAACAGTTGAGAAGAATTGTGAAAGGAATGCTTGATGAAGATCAAACTGGATTCAGGCCAAATAGACGCCTTCAGGATCAAATTTTCATGTTACAACAAATAGTTGAGAAATTGTGGGAACATAACAAAGATCTGTATTTTAATTTTGTAGATCTGGAAAAGGCATATGACAGGGGTGCCAAGAGAGAAGCTGTTCAAAGTGCTGCAGTTTTATGGTGTCAATGGAGCATTATATCAAGCATTACTCTTTATTTTGAGTTGTATGTCAGCAGTTAGAATTGAAGGAAGTACAGGAAGATGGTTTTATGTTAAATTTGGTGCAGACAAGGATGTACATTATCCTCTCTGTTATTTATTATCTATATGGATCACATTATGAAGGAAAGTGGTATTAAACCCAATATCAAAATTGGAGATGTTAATCTCAGCTCTATGCAGATGATATTATACTTTTAAATAAATCTGCAAGATTCCCTGACTAAACTGAATAACTCTTGTAACAGATTTGGTATGAAGGACAGCAATAACAAAAGACAAAGACAATCAAAATAGGGAGAAGCAATGAAAATATCAACTGCATTTTGAATAGAGAACCTATAGAACAACTAAAACATTTCAGCTACTTAGGCACGATTTTTAGTGAAGATGGTAAATTAAATATGGAAATAGACAACAAAGCTGGTATGGTAGGAAGTCAACTGAATAAATTTATATGGATTATTTATAAGAGAAAAATTAGTATATTACATTAGCTGTATACAAGACAGTGTTCAAACCAGTTTTAACTTACGGACGTGAGAGCTGGGTTAGAAATAAAACACTTGACAATGACTAGAGATCACAGATATGAGAGTCCTGAGAAAAATTAGAGGGATGAACAGATGGCATCAGTAGCAATATCATATTAAAAACGATGATATTAGGAAAGAACTTAATATTGTTAGCAGAGCTAATCTCAGGTGGTATGGTCACTTAAACAGAATGGGGGAGGAAAGATTAGCAAAACAAGTGTTCTTTGCCAGGAAAAAGATCCAGAGGAAGACCAAGATATGATATAGGTGGATTGATACAGTAAAAAGTGCCTTAGAAGACAGAAATATACGATCTGATAATATTGAAGTCATGACAGGTAACAGATTGATTTGGATGAAAATTGTAGATAGGAAGTTAGTAATGGTGTAAGTTTTTCATGCAGTACTATCATATCCTGTACATCCCTTGAGGGTACATATGAGGAATTTGATGACGATGATTATACTGGATAATAAAACTATATGAAATTTAGTAAAAAATGTATAAACAGATAAATTTTACCTATTAAGTCCATAACCTTTACATTTAAAATATATTAAAAGGATACAACACAAAGCCATACTCATAGCTCCTGCAAGTAAAGATTCTGTATGAATAGAATCCTTAGGACCTGGAACATACAAATTAAACGATGTACATAATAAATTTAATTATACATATCAATGCAGTTTGAAAATTATTCCCAATTTATTATAATGCAGTTAACTAACATTGCAATAAAAATTTCTGTAAAGAGAACAAACATTTAACTTGCATTTAGCATCATTATCAACCATTTCAGTGTACAGCTTCAATGGGAATATCTTAAATAAACTTTATTATCACCAATATTTCTGGGCTAAGTAATGATTATTATCAATGCAAGTTTAAAAAGACAATGGAATAACAATTAGAAAATGAAAAATTGAAGAAAAAATGAAATGAAGACAGCTTGATCTCTATCACAAGAATCCAAAGCAAACAAAATTAAGTAGTGGTAGACATACAAGACAGTATTTGAACTGATTTTAACTTATTTTAAAGGGAATTTTAAAAATAAAACATGCTAAAAACTTCAGATCAGCTGCAGTAAGATAGAAAATATGTCTACATTCATCCAGTCAAACAATGATTGTTCCATTTTGACCAAAATATTTCATTTGCAAGAAGAAAAACTGTAGATTCAAGGATGATAGTGATGGAGAGAATTTTTTGATGAATGGATAAAGAGATAGCTAATTTTTGGTTAATGTGTAAAGTATATTTGAATATAATAGTCAAAATTTACAATTATGAATCTTTTTACATATGCTTTAGTATGATAGAGTTCTTAGTTCATTTCAGTTTTGTAATTGCATTTTATGTCTGCAATTATGCCGAGTCCTGATGTTTGTTATAAGTTCAATGGTATCATTTAGTTCACGGAATTTGTTAAATGTGGTATAGTTTATATAGGTATATACGAGGGTGGTCTGAAAAGTTCTTGGTCCAACAATGAAAAAACAAAATTATAATTTCAAAATTATTTTTATTTTTCAACATAATCTCCCTAAAGGCTAAAACATTTATTCCAGTGATGCTCCAGCGACATTATCCCGTCACTGTAGTAGTTCTCAGTAAGATTTTTTTCTTCAGCAAACCAGGTCTTTTCTCACGAATTTTTTCGTCTAATCTGGTTAAAAGATCAGAATAATATTCCCCAGTTATTGTTTTTCCCTTTTCAAGATAATTAATAAATAAAATGCCTTTAGCATCCCAAAACACCAATGCCATGACCTTTCCTGTTGATGGAGCTGACTCTGTCTTCTTTGGTGCTGAACAACCGGCTTCTGTCCACTCTTTTGACTACCGTTTGGATTTTTATTGGTGTGTAATGGTGAATCCAAGTCTCATCCATAGTAATAAATCGATGCACAAAATCAGTTTTATTCTTGTTAAAACACTCTAAGCACTGTTCAGAGATTTTCATGCGAGTGCGGTTTTGATCTGCTATGAGCAAGCGCAGACCCCATCTTCCACAAAGCTTTTTCATATGCAATTCTTCATGCAAAATATATCATACATGTTCTTTTGAAATGTCTATAGTCTCAGCAATTTCACACACTTTGACTCGCCGGTCATCTAATACCATATCATGCACTTGATCAATGATTTCTGGTGTTGTTACACTTTTTGACATTCTTCACGTGGATCATCTTCAAAGATGATACGGCCATGTTTAATCGACAGCCCATTTCTTAATTGTCGAAAACAAAGGAGAAGAGTGCCCATAAACTTTTATGAACTTCGAATGAATTTCTTTTGGAGTTAAACCTTCCTTTTAGAAAGAGTTTATAACTGCACGATACTCAATTTTATCCATTTCAAGGGATACAGACAACACTTTTGTTTCAGACAGCTGTATAAAACAAACTACTTGATAGAATGACTTGCAATTTCACATGGATGTTTATGAGATGTTCAAACTTAGAAAAAAAATATCTTGCCGATAGTGTTGCCATCTATGATCAAGGCCGAGAACTTTTCAGACCACCCTTGTAAAGGACTCTCACTTTGCTGATGACAGTAGAGCAGATATTAATCTGCTTGCTCTATATTTAACAAATGCTACTTTATGATTAGGAGATTCATGGGAGATTGACAACTGGACTAGGAGATATGTTGATATCTAAGTAACAGAAGAAAAAGGAACAAGTAAAGAGAGAAATATGAACAGAGATAGGTCTGGCAGGTTCATTTAAGACTTTATGACTGGAATACATAACAAGCCCTCTACAAAAATGAATTTTTAAACAAGAGCAAATCCTATGCTGGCAGGTTAATCTGAATAATAGTCAAATTAATAGGGAATACTTAATAAGCATTATATTTCACAGTTGGAAAAAACAGAGTTTTCACCCAAGTCTCAAGAACATAATTCATTTTATCATCACTTATTATTCAGAAATCATCATCAGAGCAGATAAGGGTAATGCCACAGTCGTTCTTAATACCAGTGAATATAAGCGTAAAATGAACATTATCCTCCGCGATCGCACTACCTACATCCCGCTAGAACACGACCCCACAAAAACACAAGTTAAGAAACTTAAAATTTTACTCAAAAAAGTATCTTCCTGGCCCCCAGATGTCACGAAAAAACTTAAACCTTTCCGCTCCCGTCCCCCCCCGAATATACGGTTTACCAAAAATCCACAAACCCAATTCCCCACTCAGACCTATAGTAGATGCCACCAATGCACCTTGTTATAGATTATCTAAACAGCTGGCCAACTCTCTGATCCTCCTCACCGGAAGGTTCCCCTTCCTATATAAAAAACTCGACCCACTTTAAAGCCCTCACAGGAAATTTAACCTTGAAGAATACAGACATATTGGTAAGCTTTGATATCTCCTCTTTGTTTACCAATATTCCCTTAATTGACACCTTATCTCTCTTAGAAAAAGTTTTTCCCTCTGACATCTTAGATCTCTTTTCCTTTGCCATTAACTCTGGATATTTCTCGTGGAACAACAAAATCTACAAGCAGATAGAGAGAACTGCCATGGGTTCCCCCCTCTCACTCACCCCCCCCCCCCCTTGCCAATTTCTATATGGAAGATTTCGAAAAACGAGCCATAGACTCAGCCCCACTCAAACCTTCTATCTGGCTAAGATATGTAGATGATGCGTTCTCTATTTGGCCTCATGGCCCAGACACGTTAGACTCCTTCCTCAGTCATCTTAATAGTCTACATCCAAGAATCCAGTTCACTATGGAAAAGGAAAAGAACAATTGTTTACCCTTCCTAGACACCTTAGTCACACGCCTGCCTAATGATACACTTACCTTCACCGTATACAGAAAACCCACACACACAGGCAGATACATTCACAAACTCTCCTACCACCACCCCTCTCAACAATATGACATTATTAAAACTCTTACCAAGAGAGCCCACAATCTTTGTTCCAGTGGAACCGCCCTCACTAATGAGCTTAACCACATACACAGCACTTTCCTCTCCAATGGCTATAGCGATCACAGTATCAAAAAAATAATCAACTCCTCCCCCATTCCCCTTCCTTCTCGTCAACAAGATTTTAAAAATGCCATCACCATACCCTACATCCCTGGCACATCTGAAAAAAATAGCCAAGATACTAAAACAATACAATCTACACACAGCATATAAGCCGCACCGCAAACTGGCTACCCTTATCCGTTCTACGAAAGATCAGCTCCCTCCTCTCTCTCTGCCTGGAGTTTACAAAGTACCCTGTTCCTGTAAGCTGGCGTACTTTGGACAGACAGGCAGATCAGCATCCATCCGTCTAGAGGAACACAAGTCTTACATCTTCAAACACAACTATGGCCATTCAGGCTTGGCTGACCATGTTTTGGACATCACCCACAGAGTATCATGGAAGAAAACCACCATGCTCCACCACAGCAAATTCAAGAAAGAGAGACTTTTCTTAGAAGCAGCAGCAGCTCTCAAAAACCAACCAAATCTCAATAAATATGGGTGCATTAAGCTTCCGAAGATTTGGGAAACACTCATCACCAGAGTTCCCACCTTACATTCCAGGCCACCTACTACTGCCCTTAGAGGGCGCTCTACCTAGATAGGACTTTAGTGTCACCCACGTGGTTGGGCTTAGTATTGTTTGTTATTTGTGCATATGTTACATTAATTTTTTTGTAATCCCCGTAGATGTCCTAGTGACTAGGACGAAATATAGGAAGTATTAAATTCTATTTTAATTCTTTTTGAGTGTTGTAAAAAATCCATTAAGCCTCCAACATGACTTCCTAATTCCGTTAGATCATTGCAAATTATACAATTATCAAAAGTAGCTGAATCAATATCCACTGTAAAATAATCATAGTTTCTTTCATTATTATTAAAGTTTTTGAAGTTCTTCACACTTTATCCTCCATATATGTGAAGTGTCATCTTTTCTCATGAAGAGTTTATTGTCCTTTATCCAGCAGAGATACTTATGTTTGTTGTAGTTATATATATATATATATATATATTTTTTTTTTTTTTTTGCTTTATTTAAATGTTTATATAAAATTATCATATATCTCTCTTGTGCTTATTTCATATTTAATTTTCTTGTGTATTTCTAGCCATTGTCGCCCATCTCTTTAGACCTGAATTTTACTATAATATGTTTTGGCTCTTTTTTTGTGTGTGCATTCTGGAGTCAGCACACTGCTTTAATGTCCTTATCATTAAAATCCATTTGAATTTTGTGCGAGTTTTTTTATATTATCTCATACATGTTGTAATGTGGCTCTTGAGAGACACCTCCACTATCTCCAAATTTCTGCTTATTGGCTTGTTGACTGAGATCATCAACAGTTTGATTAATTAATTTAAGTTCATACCATAACTGTAAATTGAAGTTTTCCAGTTCTGTATTTTTAGATTTAAGTTCTTTGATTTCCTCTGTTACTCCAAAAAACGCAGAACTTTTTTTTTACTGATACATCTTTTTAGTTCACTTACCTCTTATAGTCATAAGTTCATACCATAACTGTAAATTGAAGTTTTCCAGTTCTGTATTTTTAGATTCAAGTTCTTTGATTTCCTCTGTTACTCCAAAAAACGCAGAACTTTTTTTTTACTGATACATCTTTTTAGTTCACTTACCTCTTTTTTTAAGTTGCAAATCACTCATTAAGTTTAGCAAGAGCTGCACTGGTAAGAACTCAAATGTAGTCTACTTTAGGACAAAGGACTTGATCACGTATGCTTGGTTCATCTCTAAATTTGCATGGACTATATTTCCAGTTCTGCTTTCTGTTTTTTGATAATATTTTGTACTGACTGTCACTCAGTCATGTGCAGTAAAAATGATAGTTGTCACAAAATAAAGATTAGTACTCCATCTTTGTCCTACAAACAGAAAAGCAAGAAACTACCCCAAAACTGCAGTAATCTCCCCTATTCAGAGCACTTGAAATAAGTCAAGAAAGTTCTTATGAGTTACAAATCATGTACAAACAAATCAGATATTCTTCAGGATACAATCTATACACCATCAGAACCATTGCTATAAATGGGATACTCCAAAGTTAAACTCATCATCCTCAATTTTCTGATGCATATTCTCAATGGGTATACAGGCTACTATGACAGCACTATGTGATTATGTTAACATTATTGTTAATCTCCTATCAATGATTTTCCTCCAATTTAGTCTATTATTTGTCAGCACTCCAATATCATCATATTTAACATTTTAGATACGATACATCTTCTAACACACTTCTGACTGAATCAATTCATCTAGTTTCTCGACTTCCTCTGGGTCTTTTTTCTGAAATCTTGCCATTAAACCTGTTTTGCTAACCTTTCTTCTCCCATTCTGTTCAAGTGACCATATCACCTCTGATTAGCCCTGCTCACACATTCTTGAATGCTCACAGTGTCAAGTTCTTTCCTAATGTCTTCATTTTTAATATGATTCTACTATCGATCCATCTGTTTGTGCCCCTAACTTTTTTTTCTTTCTCAGAACCCACAGATCCAAGATATAAAAGTTCTGAGACAGCCAGTCCTCTAATTCATGCATTCAATTTTATCCCCCCCCCTTTTTTTTTAAAGACAGGTTTTATGAGAGCATCTGGAATTTGACTTTCTGATCAGGTCCTCACTGAATTATGCACTGTAACCACTGCAAAACTTGCCTATTATAAACAATCTGGAAGTTCTGTATCTGTAGGAAGAGAGAGAGAGAGAGAACATAGAACCACAAAATGTTATGAACTAATATAGAAAAGCAGAATTTAGATACTGAACATCCTCCATATAATAAGATGGGAAAGGGGGGTGGAATCACTAAGTTAACTGAAATCAAACTATATTTTTTATGTAATTTAAAACATCAGTAAATGAATGAATTCTATAAAAATAAATTGTTAAAGATAGTGAAAAGTAGTGAAAACCACCTATTCATAACTATATAAAGTGAACATACAACTGCCAAATGGCTTTTTTTCATTGAAATAATGATTTCAAAAATGAGATTTTTTTTTACCATTGAATGAATTACTTGCAAAAAAACAAAATCGGTCGACCAAGAAGTGTATATCTTGTCTTCAAAAACTGTAGTCAAGATAGATGAATTTCTTATTCAGATTATTCTTCAATGACATACTTAAGATGAAGATCAAAATACAAATAAATAAAAATAGTTGCTGATACAAATAAGCAGGTGAAACAAATAAAATGAAGACTTACTTTCAAAAATGAGCTTTTTAATTTCATCAGTAATAAATCTATCAACTTCAGCAAATAGTTCATACTGTCCATTCTTTGCTCTAGTATCGGGTACTGATTTTTGTGGTTGGGGATACAGGAAATGACTAGGGGAAAAAATTCTTTTAGAGCATATAAATATAGCATATCAGGATTTAAAAAATAAATAAAGGAGAATATAAGAGATCACTTATCCCACGAAAAATGGGATAAAATTTGTATAACTCATCATCAAATTCCTGCCATGTACCCTCAAGGGGTGAAAATTTGAAGGAAAACAGGATATGATAGTATCCTGTTTTCCTCCAAATCAGTCTGTTACCTCTCAAGACTCCAACATTATCAGATCTTATATTTCTATCTTCTAAGGCACTTTTTACTATATCAATCCACCTATATCTTGGTCTTCCCTGGGTCTTTTTCCTACCAACCTGGCAGAGAACATGTTTTGCTAATCTTTCCTTGCCCATTCTGTTTAAGTGACCCTACCACCTGAGATTAGCTCTGCTAACAATATTAAGTTCTTTCCTAATATCCTCATTTTTAATATGACATTGACACTGATGCCATCTGTTCATGCCCTTAATCTTTCTCAGGACTCTCATATCTGTAGTCTCTAGTCTTTGGTCAAGTGTTTCACTTCTGACCCACTCTCAGATCCATAAGTTAAAATTGGTTTGAACACTGTTAGAAGTCAATGTATCTAGATGAATTAAAAATGAACAGAATATTCCATTACATATATTAAAGGATAATTTTAATGAAAAAAAATACTAAGTTATGACATATTCAGACAACACATAGTATTTTTAAAATGGCAAAAGGCCTAAAAATCTCACTGAGTAGGGTCTGATCTGATTTTCCCTTTCAGTCGTTTACGACCATATGCGTCTTTGTAGGCATTGCCCACAAAGTATTCCTGGTGACATTTTTACATGGTAGTTCATCACTGCTTTCCCCAACTCCCAATTTAATCTGGGCTTGGGACCAACATATGGCTGGAACATATTCATGACTGTAATACATGTGTATTCATGGGGACAGTTTGCCTGTTCTGGAGAACGAAAAAGCTGCGTTTCCGGGTGAAAAAACCCCCTACTCTGTATGAGACCGACTAAATCACCTTTAGTCGAAAGAGACCAGATAAAGGTTCCTCATGTCAATGATGGGAACCAAACCCAGTTCTTTTCGACCAAAGGGCTTTGTCTATACTGACTGAGCTATGGAGGCTCTCCTAAGCAGAGTCAGCTCTGATAAATTATATTTACAAAGTTGGTAACTGTCCTGAACAACTGCATAAATTCAGCACTGAAAAAGTCTAAGAAATCCAAGAAGTCCAAGGATTCATCATGCAATCACCACTAAATCCTCTATCCACTGTTCAGTAACAGTATTTTTTTTATGTTCCTATACTGCATGTTCTTAGGTCAGCCACTGGGTAGGGCAAGTTAGCCCAACTCAATGCCGGTCCCAAGCTCGGATAAATGGGGAGGGTTGGCATCAGGAAGGGCATCCGGCCATAAAACACATACCAAAACCAGGGATGAAATGTTGAATAACAGAGAAAGGATAATGGCTATGGCGTCTCCCGTAAACGATGCACAGTTCTGTCGCCTGAGGACTATGAGAAGTGGGCTTGTGCTTCCGAAGCAAGGACAGGTTCAGCTAAAGAAGCGAGTCCAACAGAAAGAGAGTGTGTGTAAAGTAAGAATCGGGTCGCTAAATGTGGGTACAATGAATGAGAGAGTAGGGAGATAGTAGACATGATGAGAAGAAGGAAGCTGAAGATCTTGTGCGTGCAGGACACAAGGTGGCACGGCAATAAAGCAAAGGAGTTGGCAGAAGGATATAAACTGTTTTACAGTGGGGTGAATGAGAATGGAAGAAACGGAATTGAAATCATCATCGACAAGGAGCTAAAGGGTGGAGTCTGTGAGGTGTGCCGGAAGAACGATCGTATTATGAGTGTTAAGCTGGAGATTATTATTATTATTATTACCACGGGCTACTCCAGGAGTCCTTAGACTCATCGGGGGAGGCCCTAAACATCATGTTCACACAGCTGTTCAACATTCTCACAGTATCTATCATACCTTGCCTTGAGCTCGCTCACTGTCATAGCACCCACAACAGACTCTGGCAGCTTATTCCACTCATTTACCACTCTAAAAGTAAAGAACCCAGCTCTAACACCCCTGCTAACCACGCTCTTGCCCAGCTTCCATGGGTGTCCCCTAGTTCTCCCACCACCAGTCCTGATCTCAAAAATATCATCTGAATTAATCCTATAGAATCCTTTTAGCAATTTGAATGTCTCAATCATATCTCCCCTTTTTCGCCTATCAACTAGTTTCTGCAACCCACAAATCTTCAACCTGTTCTCATATGGTGCATTCCATAGACCTGCTATCATCTTAGTCACTCGCCTCTGGATCCTCTCAACCTCCTCCCCATCAAGAAGGAACCGAGGTGACCAAATCTGGGCACAGTAGTCGAGATGAGGTCTTATCAGGGCTCGGTACAGAGGTACAATAACTTGATTTTCTCTGCTCATCAAGGTATTTTTCAACAACCAAGTGAGTTGATGAGCTGATTTAGCTACTTTCGCAATGTTCCCCCTAAACTTCATCTCCCTATCCACCAACACTCCCAAGTCCCTGGCCTCATCAATCTCTTGTAGTACAGTTCCACCAATGTGGTATACTGCTGCTAATCTTTTCACTCCGAAATGCATAACCTTACATTTTGTCACATTAAATTGACATCCATTCTCCTTAGTCCAGAACTCCAATCTATCTAAGTCATCTTGCAAGACTTTGACATCTTCTGCATTCACTATCGCCCTACCCAACTTTGCATCATCAACGAACAAATGAACTGTCCCACTTAGACCATTCCCTATATCGTTAATGAACAGATTAAACAGCAGTGGTCCAAGAACAGAACCCTGTGGCACACCACTAGTCACAGGCCGTTTTTTGGACTCTACTCCTGAATAAACTACTCTTTGATATCTCTCCATCAACCACCCAGCTATCCATCTCACCAACCCTATATCCATTCCCATATGTTGTAGTTTACGGATTAGAATTCCATGTGGTATCCTGTCAAACGCCTTTGCCAGGTCCAGCAGTATCACTGTAAACCCATTTCCCTTATCCAGTTCAGCCGTCACCCTGTTATAAAACTTGAGCAAGTTACTGAGGCATGATCTACCCTTCACAAAGCCATGCTGTCCTCTGTACAGTATCTCATTTTCATCAATCCATTCCTGTATTTTTCCCTTGACTACTTTCTCCAAGACCTTGACAACGACTCCTGATATGCTGATCGGTCGGTAATTTGCAACCATAGTCTTGGATCCTCCTTTATGCAGTGGAACTATTTTCCCCTCTTTCCACGCCTTTGGGACTAAGCCAGACCTGAGACTCAGATTAAACAACATGGTCAAGGGCATTGATAATTCATTAGCCGCTTCATGCAAGACCCGTGCCGGTATACCATCCAATCCCACAGATGTATTCACATTAAGGTTCTGTAATAGACTATTCACCTCCACTTCATTCATCACAATTCCCATATAAACTAATGGTTCCTTCATTTTTTCAACGTCACCACCTGGATGATATACTTTTGCAAAGTGCGCGCTCAGTAACTCCACTATATCGACTGGTTCAGTGAACTCTTTACCATCGTCATTCCTTAAAATCATTTTGCCATGTACAGTTTTTCTCTTGCTTGCAGCATATTGAAAGAACTGTTTGGGATTCTCTTTTGCTTGCATAGCTAGTTTCCTTTCATAATCAGCTTTTGCTGTTTTTACCACACTTGTTACCCTTCTAGCCTGTACTTTATACCGTTCGTGTGCCTGCAGGTCACCCCTTTCTTTAAATTCCCTCCATAGTTGTTTCTTTTTTTGCAGCTCAAGCTTAATGGTGTTATTCATCCATTTAACCCCTCCTTGTTTCACTATTCGGACCTTAGGTATACAATCAGCCATAACCTCATGTAAATGCTCTTTGATCACTTCCCATGCTCTATCGATGTCCAGCCCTTGCAGTTGTACATGCCATGGCACTGATCCAAGCAATCTCCTAAGCTTGTCATACTTGCCAGCACGGTAATTCCACATATGCCCTGTCTTAATCACAAATTTCACACCTTTAGCCACCTCCCAGGTCAAGACCTTATGATCACTCTCACCAATAGGTGATAACATGGTCATATTCATTACAGTCAAATTCTCAGATACTATTACCAGGTCAAGCACTCTCACACCCCTAGTATTTTCAATTACATGCTGTTTCAGATAGTTATCCCTTAATAATTGAATAAAATCCATTTCCTTCCTCACATGTGTCCTCTCCTCCTTCCAATCAATGTTACCATAGTTGAAATCCCCCATAATAATTACCCTCCTTCCACTCATTTCATCAATTTGTTTATGCATACCATCTCCACCATCTATTCCATCACCTGGTCTATAGCAGCACCCAACTGTATATTTTATTCTGCCAGTATCAATCTCACACCAAATAGCCTCAAATGAGCTCCTTTCGCTATCCTGCAATACTTCAATTCTCCTTGGCTGCAGTTCATCAGCTATCATCAATAACACCCCCTCCCCCAATTTTATTCTCTCTGTCACTCCTAAACATACTATAACCTACACATTCTATCCCACTAACTATATCATCTTCCGTCAGCCATGTTTCACTAATGCCAATAACCTGTGGCTAGGAAGAGCCAATCAAGGCCAAAAATTCTTCCTTCTTGTTCCTAATACTCCTGGCATTAGTATACATGAATTGCAGTGTTCCCTTTGTCCCACCCCTATCTTGAAGCGTTATTCTAAATATCCCATTCCCATTTTTTGTCCTTATTGCTGGCTCAGGTACATTATATACATTTTTACACTCAACTGTCTCACTGATGTCTGGATATCCACTCCCCCCCCCTCCTTGGTAGTTCTAGTTTCCCTGGTTCTGCACATCCATTTTCACTTCATTCAGCAACACTTTTTCCAGTCTCCGCACACCAAGTCCATTCAAATGCAGTCCATCCATCTTGTATAAGTCCTTTCGCCCATCAAATTCATTCCACACGTCCACAAATTCCACACCACACCGTCCGCATAACCTGCGCATAATATCATTTGCGATTATGGCCCTCCTTCTAAACTCCTCTCTGTCATACCGCGGTAACAGACTCACCATTCTAACTCTGTCACTCTTTTCTTTCACTACCTTTAACAATACTTTCAAGTCCTCTCTCATAAAAAATTTATCACCTTTCAATTCATTCGTACCAGCCACAATTGTTATTTCTTTCACCCTCTGTTTTTGCACTCTAATGCTCTCACTTACATCCTTAAATTTCGCACCCGGCAAGTACGATTTAGTTACACTCCCATCTATTACTCCTCTTAATAACGAGTCACCATACAATACTCTCTCCTTCATTTCGGAAACTCGCCCACGCTGTTTATTTCCGTTAGCCGAATCACTCTGGAAAGAGTTTTGCAGGTGCTCTAATTGCCGCTGCGCATCTTGTATCACTGCGCGCAGCCTAGCGATCTCACTTCCTACAAATAATTCCTCATTTTTTTTATCATTCAAACCATTTTCTCTTTCTGTATAATTGCTCTCACTCTTTCTTAGATCACCGCTCACATTGCCATCTTGTACACCGCGATTCCCTATCGAGCCACTATTTTCACTCGCATTGTGGCTTTCTTCGACCATAACTGTCTCACAACCTGACACATACTTCGACTCCTCACTTTGCATACACTTTCTACACATTCTCCCACCACTATCACTTTCAACCCATACTCCAGACTCATTCGGGAATGCATACATTCCACACACACACATCACACCGGACAAACTCTCTCACACTACAGTTTTTGAACAATGGCGTCGTATTTTTGGACGCCATTATCTTACGTCGCATTGGCGCCATATTCAAACATATGAAACGTATCGTTAAAGACTAAATTAATTTACGGAATTTACACCAAAATCACACAGACACAACAAGCTACCAAATTTAGACAATATTACGTTATGATTTTTAACATTTATTCTAATTTCCATTCAAAATTGTACTTAGCTTTCGGGAGCTCCCTGAAAATCAACCGTTCCCCTGGCACTCTCGTTATCAGCAGGATTGGAGGAAGCATGGCTGTGATAATGTGTGGACATACTCCATAAGTAGGTTGTGATGAGGAAGAGAAAGAGGCATTCTGGAGAGAACTAGACCAGGTAGTAATGGTAATCCTTGATGGTGAGGGAGTGATCATCGGAGCAGACCCGAATGGGCATGTAGGAAGGTGATGAAAAGGTGAAGAAAGGGTGCACGGGGGTTGGAGAAGTGGTGAAAGAAATGAAGAAGGTAAAAGAATCATACAGCATGCTGTGGCCTTCGACCTGGCTATAGCTAACACGTGGTTTAAGAAGAGAGTTGGATACCTGATAACTTATAAGAGTAGGGATAGGATGAGTCAGATTGACTATATTATGTGGAGATGGAAACATCTGAAGGAGGTGAAAAACTGTAAAGTGATTAACGGAGAAAGTGTAGCGGCACAGCACAGGTTGGTTGTGGTAGACTGCGATATAAAAGGGGAAAAGAAGAATAGACGGAAGTGGCGGAAAGATAGGAAAATAAAATGTTGGAAATTGGAAGAGGAAGGTCCAAGGAATGAGTTTAAAGAAAAGGTAATGGAAAGAATGAAGTTACCAGAGGATGTGAAAGAATGGTAGGACGTAAATAGTCAGAATATTAGAAAAATTGGAGAAGAGGTGCTCGGCATACCATCAGAAAGGGGCCACCCGAGGATAAGGAGGCATGGTAGTGGAATGAGGAGGTACAGTTGGAGATTACAGGGAAAAGAAAGAGGCAAAGAGAAAATGGGACATGATTGGAACCAGAGCCGACAATGAGGCATATAGATTAGCAAAGAAAAGTGCAAAGAGAGCTGTGGCAAGGGCAATTGAAGCGGTTTATGAAGTACTGGAGAGAAACGGTGGTGAAGCTAAGTTGTTGAGAATAGCGAAAGCTAGAGATAAGGCCTCAAAAGACATAACATCAGTTAAGCAGATAAAGGATGCCACAGGAGTAGTAGTACTACAAGAGGAGAACAAAATCAGAGGGAGATGGGAAGAATATTTTCGTAATCTACTAAATGAGGAGAATCCAAGAGAGAGAGGTGTGAGGATGGAGAGGCAAACGAAGGATCAGTGCAGGACATAAGCAGGGAGGAAGTGTATTGGGCACTGAGAAAAACGAAGAATGGAAAGGCTGTGGGGATGGACCAGATAACGGGAGAAGTGT
Organism: Typopeltis vanoorti; assembly: GCF_054136105.1. Classification (NCBI taxonomy): domain Eukaryota; kingdom Metazoa; phylum Arthropoda; class Arachnida; order Uropygi; family Thelyphonidae; genus Typopeltis; species Typopeltis vanoorti. The sequence goes on along the minus strand of NC_143572.1, from coordinate 1,721,881 downwards.
GGAGAAGCTTGGACAGCGAGGGCGTAGACATGTTATGGGATCTGATGAGAAAAATAGCTCACCAGGAAAAGATACCAGAGGAATGGTGGAAAAGCATTCTCATCCCAATCTACAAGGGAAAAGAAGATGTTCAAGATTGTGGCAACTAAAGAGGGATTAAGCTGATGTCACACACGTTGAAGATATGGGAAAGAGTAATTGAAGGAATGATACCACGGGAAATAAAAATTGGTGAGGAGCAGTTTCGATTTATGCAAGGAAGAGGGTCAATGGATGCAATATTCGCGCTAAGGCGACTGATGGATTTCTCCATCATAGGGAGATGCAGGCGGAGCTACATATAGTATTTATAGACCTGGAAAAGGCATACGACAGAGTGGCCAGACAGGAGGTATCGAGGTGTATGAGGAAGAAGGGGGTGTTGGAAAAGTACATGAGGTTGGTGAAGGAGATGTATGAGGGAGTGAAAACTTAGGTCAGGTCTAGTGTTGGCATGACAGAGGTTCCCCATTGTCCTAGGACTCCATCAGGGATCAGCTCTGAGCCCCTACCTCTTTGATCTGGTCATGGATGTACTAGTGGAGGATGTCAAGAAGGAGGCACCATGGAGCACGATGTTGTTCTCTGTGAATCATCCCGAGAGAAGCTTGAAAAGATCCTGGAAGAGTGGAGAAAGGTATTGGAGGAGAGAGGCATGAAAATTAACCAGGTAAAGACCGAATATATATCAACGGGGAGTGGCGAGGATATGATCATATGACACCAGGGTGAAAGGTTAACTTCAGGGAAGAAATTCAAATACCTCGGGTCAGTTGTCGAGAGAAATGGTGACCCGGATGAGGAAATACAGCACCGAATAACATGCGGCTGGTTGAACTGGAGGAAAATGAGTTGGGTCCTGTGTGACAAGAGAGTGAGTTGTAAGATGAAAGGAAAGCTGTATAATATGGTGGTGAGGCTGGCGATGACCCATGGCACAGAGATGTGGCCTATAACAAAGGCACAGGAGAGGAAGATCGAAGTGGAGGAGATGCAGATGTTGAGATGGATGAGTGGTGTGACAAAGAAGGACAGGATAAGGAATGACTACATCAGAGGGACCGATCGGTAAGAAGGTACAAGAAAGTAGGCTGAGGTGGTTCAGTCACGTACAGAGAAGGAATGAGGAGTATATTGGTAAACGAGTGGAGCTTATGGAAGTGGAGGGAAGGAGGAAAAGAGGCAGGCCCAAACTCAGATGGAGGGATAAGGTGGCAGAAGATCTTAGGGAGAAAGGATGGAGTCGGGAAGATGCCCTGGACCGGAAAATCGGGAAGAAGAAGATTAAAGATGGGAACGCCGACCCCGTTTAACACGGGATAAAGCATAGCGAAAGAAGAAGATGACTGTATTCTTTGGCCAATTTGCCTGTATGCAAAGTTTTCTGGAGAAAAAACCCTGCTACCTCCTTCCATATGAGATGCCAGCTCCTCTTCAACTAAAACACTTCTTTTGTAACAACAATAGAACTCAAGTTGTTTCCAAGCAACAGGTGCAATGGTCCATCATTCTTCTAAATGAATTACAGAGGCACTTGAAATATCTAGGTCCATTGTTTAATTTTTAATTAACCGATTTTAATATCACAAAGATTGTGGAAGCAAAACATTTAACATGAAACACAGAAAGAAATCATATACTTGAAGATCATAAAATAAAATAACCTTACAATTTTAAGATTTATGTGATGTACATTAGATAGTTCAAAAAATGTGCAAGGTTGCGAGTTCAATCCTCATCGGTGACTTGGCGAGATTTTAGTTGTTGATAGATTATGGTACAGTGTGTAGATGGAGGTTTTAAGTAACATAGGCAGCAGGTTGCCTTCCAACAAGGTAGTGTTTGAAATCCTTGGAGATCTCACTTAATAGTTCTGCATACAAGTGGATGCATGTAAGATATGAAGCATACCCAATTTACATATTACAAAAAAAAACAGAGCATAATAAAATACATAACCTAAACATGAAAGGTCTCATTTTATGAGACCTTTCTGTTTGGGTTCCCAGTCCACTATTCATAAAGTGAATCATTTGTAAATTGAGGTAAAATTATAATGTATTTAAATTCCTTTGGTATGAACACTGACCTTAAAGTTAATAATTTTACAATTTTTTAAAGAACTATGGTTATTTTATAATTATTTTACATAATGTTTATAAATAACATAAAACAAATCATAAATTAAAACAAAAATAATGTATAATGGCATAATGAAGAAGCCTTAATTAGATGGGCCTGTTCAGTGTCATCTGGATTGACAGGCATGAACTTGGTCATGAACTGCAACAACGATGTCTATTGCAGTTCATCTCCTCCTCTCTTCCAACCTGCTATAATGCGATTTCAGAGCATTCGTTATTACAGCTCTTCAGATGGAAGAGCTGCATTTCCAATCAAAATCACAGAAAATTACAGGCAGTTGGCATCTGCATTATTGGCCATTATCAGCCACTGCTGAAACAGGCTCAAACCCAGGAATTGCATCAAGCCACAATTTCCACCAGACGCCATTTGCACATAACATACTTCTTCCCAGGCTGCTGCAATGTTATACTCCTAAGAAAATTAAAGGACTTCCAGTAGCTTCTCATTGACAAGGAATCAGATGCTTGCACTCCTCAACAATCCTTCTGAAGACTGTGCGTAAGTACAGTCTTCAAGTATACGCCTTGAAGGCTGTAATCACACCCACGTCCAATGGCTGCAAAAGTAATATAGTGTTGGATGGTAAATAAACCACCTTAGCATCCAAGACATTAGTATGTAAATCTTCATGTTTTGTTGGATGCCAAGAGCAATGTCAAGGACTAAAACAACTTTATCAGGCAAGTCATTTGTAGAACAAAATTTTGCCGCCTCCAGACAAAAATGAAGTGTATCATTTGGTAAAGATTGTCTAGGTCACCCATGCTTTTTTTTTTTTTTTATAAGGATACCAGACAACAAACAAACTAGTCTTAACAATGTCCTTCATAATACGGGGTGTCTATGTGGTACACCAATAGTTTAATTCGAATGTGGCTGATGCATTACCACCCAACAGCAATGTAAATTGGTCTTTTACAGCCTTAAAACCAGGATTAGATTTCTCTTCACAGGCTATGTATGTCTCATCTCATCCATGTTGGAAACAAGTCAGAGGTGTAGCCACCTTCAATTATTTTCTAGAATTCAGCTGGATAGTCATTAGCTGCAGAAACAGCACTAGCTGCTTCACTAGAAATTTTACCATTGTACATTTTTTATCCAATTTTTGAATTGGAGAAGAACATTGACCTCCTGCTTCCCACAAATGACTTCTGCATCAGCTTCTTCATTTATTTCACTAAACAAGGACTTTACAATGTCCATGATTACTGCTTGAGTTACAGGAATATTGTTCCGATTCATATCATCGATTCACAGAAGTAATAATTTTTCCATTTCTTCACTCCTTGAACATGATGTGCTTGACTTTTATATAAATAACTCCCACATGTGAACACTTTGGTTACCATTGTTTAAACTGTAGAAGGTGTTAACTTTAATGCTTTACACATATCAAAATGATTCTCACCTGATTCAATGTGTCAAACCACTTTCCTTTTTAAGTCAATGATAAGTGATTTCCGCTGTTTTTTTAGCTGAAGAAGACATTGAATTGGCTCTACGTTTAGATGGCATTCTTAATTTATTGTTTAAATACTAATGTTAGTAAAACCTTCACTTTTTTAGCAGTCATTACAATGTGGTTCACGGACAACCAAAATGTAAACAAACTTATTTAAGTTAAGGGATATTATATCCCATATTGTTTCTTTCCAAGAAGCCTTTGGCTCTTCATTATAATTTGTAAACAAACTGTTTTGTAATCTCTACCCACAATGCCATAGAATATAAAACAAACGACAATTATAAACATTGCCAACATTCTGTGTTTATGATTTTGTTTTTGTCTTTTTTTGTTTGTTTCTGATTTTTTTGCTGTTGATTTTGAAATGTTTGTTCATTTGAACCTTTGTAAATAGAAGAAATGTAAAATGAGACCTTCCTGTATACATTTTTTTTAAAAGAGCATTTTTATCCCATTCACCTTATCATGAGCCTAACAATTCAAATATATAAAAATACTTCAAAAACAAACAGTTACAAAACACATGTAAAAATTATTTGTGATGTATTTATGCAAAACAGAAGAGTGACTAGTGTGGTAAGGAAAGCGAAACTGAAATATGAGAGGAGATTGGCCCTAAGATACAAAGAAAATCCTAGGAAATTTTTTTTTAGCTATGTGGCCAGTAAGAGGAGAAATGACTGTGGAAGAATGATATTGTGGGATAAAAATGGGAATAGAGTGACTGATGCAGAGGACAAAGTGGAATTGTTCAATGAACACTTTATTGGAGTATTTTATTCTAGAGGAGTCAGTTTTAATGCTAGAGGGATAGGGCAGGTTCGAGGTTTAGAGGTACAGGAGGAGAGTGTGTTTCAGATACTGAGTACTCTGGATGTCAGTAGAGCTTTGGGACTGGATGGTATTTCACCATGAGTTTTGAGAGAATGTGCTAGGGAACTGACAGTGCTTTTAACCTGGCTTTTCAATGTGGGTGCGAGAAAGGTGCCCAGGGAATGGAAGGAAGGCAAGATAGTGCCATTGCATACGGGTGGTAACAGACTGGAAGTGTCTAATTATAGGCCAGTTTGTGTGTCATCAGTAGTTGTTAAGATCTTGGAGAAAGTAGTGAGGGACCGCATACAGCATTGGGCAGATGAGGGTAATGTTATCTGTGAGAGTCAACATGGATTTGTGAAAGGGCGCTCTTGTTTTAGCAATATGCTAACCTTTTATAATAAAGTTACAAGAACATTAGATGAGGGAAAGGCATATACTACAATTTTCTTAGACTTAGCAAGGCCATTTGACAGGGTGCCACATGATAAGCTGATATTTAAGTTGCAGCGCATGGGTCTGGATGTCAGATTGGTCAACTAGATTCAGGATTGGCTGTCTGATAGGTATCAGAGAGTTGTGTATGGTAGAGCAGTTTCAAGGAGGCAGAGGGTTACAAGTGGGGTCCCACAGGAACCAGTACTAGGACCTATATTGTTTAACCTTCATATCAATGACATTGCCAGTGGATTGCAAGGGGATATTCAGTTGTTTGCAGATGATGCGAAGCTGGGAAGGATTATTAGTAATAGTGCAGATGTGGTAGTCATGCAAGAGGATTTGAATAAGGTAGACAGATGGGCAAATGAATGGGAGTTTCAGTTTAATGCAGCAAAATGTAAGGTCTTGAGGTCTGGGAAACATTGAGAGGAGGAGTTATACTGGAGGAAGTTGGGGAGACAAGAGATCTGGGGTTGATGATCGATAGAAACCTGAAATTTAGGGGACATATTGCAAAGATGGTGAAGGTAACACAGAGGATTGCTCCAATTATGAGAAGAACATTGATCTGCAGAGATAAAAGGGTTATCATTCTGTTGTATAAGTCTCTGATCAGACTACACTTAGACTATTGTTCTCAGATTTGCTCCCCAAGATTTGAAGGGGATAAATTAACTGTGGAAAGGGTACAAAGACGGATGACAAAGATGGTTTCAGGACTGTACAATTTTGGTTATGAGGATCGGCTGAGGAAATGTGGACTGCGTAGTTTGGTGGATAGAAGAAGGAGAGGTGATATGATTGAGACTTTTAAACTGTTGAGAGGTGGTTACAGGGTTGACACTGGGGAATTCCTTCGCTTGGTTGAACAGCGGGAAGGAGTGATGACAAGAGGCCATCCCTGGAAGTTACGAAAGGAAACTGTGAGCAAGAGGGTGAGGAGTGGTTTCTTTGCATGGAGGGTGGTTGAGCCGTGGAATTGATTGCCTGATACAGTGGTGAGAACGAGAACGGTCAATGAGTTTAAGGAGTGGTATGATAGACTTTGTGTTTCTTAGGGGGACTTCCCCTCGATGAGTCTTGACTGACTTTATATTCTTAGGAAGGACCTCCCACGATGAGTCTTTTGACTCCATGGAGGCCTGAATAATAATAATAAAATAGCAAATCATCTATATCAGGCAATAATAAACATGAGCAAGGTAGGGAGTACCAGTACACAAAATCAAGTAACTTTGCCTCAAGAAATTCTTCTTGAAGTTTTATTGTGTTTTCCCTAAAAATCTCTTTCTTTAAATGAAAAAATAAATTTACATAACCTATAAGATTGTACTGCATGAAGCAGGGGAAGTAAGTGAAAGATATATTGATAGGATATATAAAAATCAAGGAGGGGGGGGGGAGACCACTCCTTTACCGAAGAGTTTGATATGTTTATTTTTAGGAAGAAATTAAGTTTACTTCATACTCACAGTCAAGATTAAGAGATACAAAATTATCAACACTGGACTTATTGTAATCATAGCAAACACACAAACATATTCACAAAATCAATAAAAATAAATTGCATAAGAGTTTACAGAATACATTACAGAACATCATATTTAGAATTTTTTTTGTAATAGATTTCACGGTTTGATATGAACACAGATGATTAAGAAAATAACTATTTATTAACTTAAAAGCTAATTTTTTTTTTTTAACCTAGATGGCGCCATATTAGGACTTTAGTCCTGTGTTGCACGCTGCAATTACTATTACTAGCCCCACTGTTACATCGGATTGTGGTTGTTTTGCATTTGTAACAAACTTTGTGTTGTGTGCTCTGAAGATGCTGGATATAATACCAGTGAAATATTAGCTTTTAAGTTAATAAATAGTTATTTTCTTAATCATCTGCGTTCATATCAAACCGTGAAATCTATTACAAAAATGTCTGATGAACACATAAGCCTATCCACGCGTATTTAGAATTATTTAAACAAAAAAGGGGAGGAAAAAGAAAAATATGATGTTCTGTAATGTATTAAAATTCATGCATTTTATTTGATTTTACTGCAAAATGCATTTAATTCTTATGCATTTTGGCTTTCATTCACTCTCTCCAACCAACAGGCTGTGGAGCCAAATCCCACCATGGAATAGATGTCTTTAAGTTATAGGGTCCAGTATGAAACCACCAACTTTGCTTATAAGAGTCCTAATGTTGCCTTGAAAAATATTTCTCATGTTTGGTCTTTAGAGCAGGGACTTTCATCTCACTCAGAGTACGAACATACTGTAAGTTTAGTATTTTATATGTTGGATTCACATTAAAAAATAAAGTATTATCAAGTATAAGTAAAATAAATAAATAACTCTTATATGCAATGACATTTATAAAAACAGATTCTCACACTCATTATATATACATAGAATTAATAAATGTAGTATGGGTATGACGATGAAATTACCATCTGTGAGTATGGCATCCAATCACTCCTAATCTGTTCTTTGGATTCATCATGAGATGCGAGTTACAAAATACCATTATTCCATCCAGACAGTGAGATATCACTCCCTGAAAGTAATCAAGATTTAGATAAGTTGATTGGTCTGTATACAGGATATTTTATTTAACATATAAAAAAAAAATGAAACTTAGTGTAAATTAATGCCTCAAAGAAAAAAAAAATCTGCCAGTAAACCTCTCATTAGAGACACTTCACAGGTTATTTTAACACATTGACTGCCGTAATGTTAAAAAAATTTGTGATCCCCAGGCCAACTTCTTTTTGTTTTACAATTTTTACAATTTTACAATTTTTTTACTTCTATAATAGGCCACCTGTTGTACATGTAGTTGAAATTCTACTGAGCTAACTATATAAACCTGTTTACCAGGACCCAAATTTCCATTACCCACAAGCGGTTCATTTAGATATGAATCATAGGTGAACTACGCAGCCTTAAAGAAAAATCTTTATGCGAATCAAATATGATTCACGCAACGCATTGGAAAAATGTTGTGTGAATCGTATTTGATTCATACGGCAGTCAACGTGTTAAAGTATGGTGAAGTTACCAGATTACTTGACTTTTTTTTTTTTTTTTTTTTTTTTTAATTTTGAGAGAAAAAGAAAAATCTGAAAGGGGTGGGGGAACCAAACTGATGCCAAGACAAAGACACCACTGAATAGAAATTAGCTGTGTAAATTTGCCCTTTGGTTACAAATATGTAAGTTATCACCACAGCTGTAAAACAGCGCATGAAATAAACATTTTGTCATTACAGGCCAACATTCTTGCTTTCTTGATTTTCAGAAAGCATTTGACAGTATTGACCAGAAAGTGACATTAGCAGTTCTGGAATCCTATGGAATTGATAAAACACTAACAGTTATATTAAAAGATGTTTATAAGAATGCAGTTGCAGCAGTTAGAATAGGTGATGATTTGGTTTAAAATAAGCAGAGGTGACAGGGAGACCCATTATTACCAAGCATTTTCATCGCACATTTAGAAAGAGCAATGGATAAAATGAAAGAAGATGCCAAAGGAATATCTGTACACGGAATGAGAATTAACAATCTGAGATTTGCAGCTGACATTGTTATTATTGAAGAAGACGAAAGAGAACTACAAAAAACACTTCTTGTTCTTCTTCTACAGCTTCTCCCACTTAAGTGGGGTCACTGTTTGTTATGAGTCTCCTCCACACCTTCCTGTCTTGGGCTGTCACCACATCCAAGTTCTTCATCTTCAAGTCCTCTTCTACCAGCTCCCTCCATCTCTTCTTTGGCTGCCCACACTTCCGCCTTCCTTGCACATCCATCTGCATGACCCTTCTTCCCACATATTCGTCCTTCCTCCTCATCACATGACCAAACCATCTCAACCTTGCCTCCTGTATTTTCGCTCCTAAGTTCGTAACTTTCACTGTTCCCCTGACATAGTCATTTCTCAGATGATCCTTTCTGGTCACACCGCACATCCACCTAAGCATTCTTATCTCTGCTACTTCCATCCTGCTGATGTTATTTTTCCTCAGAGCCACAGTTTCTATAGCATATGTCATAGCTGGCCTCACTACTGTCCTATAAATTTTGCCTTTCAGATTGATCGGCACCCTCTTATCGCATAACACTTCAGCCATCTCCCTCCAGTTCCTCCAACCCACTTGTATCCTGCATCCCACTTCCTTCTCAGCTCCTCCATCTTCTTCCACTGTTGAACCTAAGTATCTAAAGTCTCTCACCTTCCTGATGACATTTCCTTCCAGCTCCAGATCTGTCTCCTGGCCGCCACCGCCCACTGCGCAACACATATACTCTGTCTTACTTCTGCTCAGTCTCATACCTCTCTCTTCCAGTACTTTTCTCCATCTTTCCAGTTTAGTTCCTGCTTCTTCTCTTGAATCTACACACAGCAAGATGTCATCTGCATACAACATTGTCCAAGGTGCATCTTCTCTCACCTCCTCTGTTACCACCTCCATCACAATATTAAACAGAAACGGACTTAATGCTGACCCTTGATGCAAGCTAACTGTTACTTGAAAACTTTCTGTCTGTCCCAAACAGGTCCGAACACTTGTCTTCACATTTCTGTACATTTCCCGCACCAACCTGACATATATCTCCGGCACCTTCTTCTCCCTCAGACACCTCCAGACTTCTTGCCTTGGCACTCTATCGTATGCTTTCTCCAGATCAATAAATACCAGATGTAGCTCCCTTTGTTTCTCTCAATATTTTTCCATCATCTGTCGTAACCCAAAGATAGCATCTGTTGTTGATCTACCAGGCATGAAGCCAAATTGTTCCTTTGCAATCTCCACCTCCTCCCTCAATCTACCATCAAGAACCCTTTCTAGGATCTTCATTGTGTGGGACATCAACTTTATTCCTCTGTAATTTTTAGTCTTGTGCATCCCCTTTACCCTTGTAGATGGGAACAAGAGTACTCTCCCTCCATTCCTCGGGTATATTTTCCTGTTGGCAAACTTTCATGAACAGGTCCCACAGCAGGTCAATTCCCTCTTCCCCCAGTGCCTTCCATGCCTCCACTGGAATTCTGTCAGGGCCCACCGCTTTTCCATTCCTCATCCTCTTCATGGCCTCCGTCACTTCCATTCTACTGATGTTCTGCACCATCCCCTCAGAAGGCTGCCCATCTCCTCTGTGAGTCCTTGCATTTTCCTCATTCAAAAGTCTCTCAAAGTATATTTTCCATCTGTTTCTTATGTCCACATCCCTCCATAATACACTTTCTTCAGCATCTTTGATCTGCCTCACATGTAAGATGTCCTTAGCTGCTTTATTTCTACATTTCGCTAGTTGGTAAATTTTTCTCTGTCCTTCCTTTGTTTCTAATTGATCATACAGATCTTGATATGCCATGACCTTCGCCTGTGCCACAACTCTCTTGGCTTCTTGCTTTCTCTCTTTGTACACCTCTCTATCCTCTTCCACTCTTGACTCATCCCACTTCTGCTTTGCCTTCCTTTTAGCTGTCACTGCCACTTGTACATCATTATTCCACCACCAACCCTCCTTCTGCTCTCTAATCTTTCCAGATGTCTCACCAAGCACATCGATTGCACAGCTCAGGATTACTTTTGAATTATGTTTCCACCAATCTTGTACACTTTCCAGTCCATCCAAAATCCTCTCTAACACTCTCTCCCTAAAATGATTCCTCACACTTTCCTCTTTTAAGCGAAACCACTTAATTGTCTTCATCCCATGGCAACCAGAAGTACAGCAGTCGGTGTTGTTGTGCTACTTGATCTGTTGGAATTACTTTACAATTTGTCACAACCTTAAGATGTTTTCTTCTAGTCAAAATGTAGTCAATTTGTGAGCTGTTGTTACCACTTCTATATGTTATCAAATGTTCTTCCCTCTTGAAGAAAAACGAGTTCACAATTGCCAGATCAAACGCTACTGCAAAGTCCACAACCCTCTATCCTTCCTAGTTCATCATTCCCGCTCCGTGGCCACCATGCACCCTTTCACAGTCTCTATTCTGTCTTCCTATGTGCCCGTTCAAGTCTCCTCCGACAATCACCATCTCATTTTCTTCCAATTCCCTCATTTCTTCATCTAACACGTTCCAGAACTCATCTTTTTCCTCTGCTGTACAACCAACTTGCGGGGCATATACACATAATACGACCACCTGCTCTTCTCCAAGACCCAATTTCATTCGCATGATCCTGTCGTTCCTTCTACCCACGTCCAGTACTTCACCCTTCATTCTGCCACACACCACAATTCCTACATCATTTCTTCCCTCATTATTCGCTCCAGAGTAGAACAATTTATATCCATTAATTATATTCAATAACTACAAAAAAACACTGAAACTGTTAAATGAGGAAGGGAAGAGATTTGGACTTGTTATGAACTTTGAAAAAACAAAGACAATGGTATTTGGTGAGAAGAACATGAAACAAAAGATACAAGTGGATGGAACTGATATAGAAAATGTAGAACAATTCACATATTTGGGAAGTAAACTGACATATGACTTGGACTGTAAAAAATAAATAAAGAATAGGATTGCAAAGGGAAGTACAAATCTGAAGGCAATGGATAACATCTGGAAAAGTAAAGTGATCAGTCTGCAAACAAAACTAAGAGTATTGGAAACATGCATCTTCAGCGGTGTACTGTACGGATCTGAAACGTGGGTAATAAATAAGGAATCAAGAAAAAGAATGTTGGCATTTGAAAGAACTTGTTACAGGAAGATTCTAAGAATAGGATGGGTACAGAAAATCACCAATGAAGAGCTCTATCAGAAGATACAACCAAAACAGAATCTAATGCAGAAGATTATAAAATGGAAGCTGCGATTATTTGGACACATCTGTAGAATGAGTCAGGACCGGAAGATAAAGACATTTATGTTTGGTATTTTGGATGGTTTAAACAGAAGAGGTAGACCACACAGAAAATAGATAGAGGATATAAAAGATTGGTGTGGAATGGGTTTACAAAAACTGCGACACTGTGCACTGGACAAAGAAAGGTGGAAGAAGATAGTGAAACAGGCATCAGACATCAACGGGCAGTGAGCCCATGGTTCGTGGTGGTGATGGTGATGACGATGATTCTGATTTACTTACTACAATAAATAAATATTTATTATTAAAAGCCATTGAAATTCGTAGAATGCTAGATACATGAAGCAAGCAAGCATATAAAGATCAATTAACATGTTCATTGCCAATTGTTAATTTGTGAATGAAGCTATGTTATGTAATTTATTATTTTTCATTCACATTTAACATTGCTTATTAAATATTAATCATGGTTTATATAAAATTGTTTATTTTCCCTTAATTAAGAATTACTAATTAAATATTTATTCAAAACTTGACCTATTATTAGTTTATAAAATAATAATATGTTTAGAATTTTGTGTAACTAAATATATGTGGTGTAACGTAAAGTGTGAATTTATATTTAACTGTATACGTAATCAAAAAGTTAAAGAAGTAGCTTAAATATTCTGTTGTTTTATTTTGTGAAATATTTAATGTTATGTAATCACTCATGAATAATAATAGACCATACATTACATTAGCGAAATGTTTACGTGCAGTCTGTTGTCATGGAGACGCACGCGTAAACAACCACGAGTGGAGTAGAGCGTGGCGTTCGAACGTAAGGCGGGAGTGAAGGTCAGATAGATAGATATATAGAGAAGAGTGAAGGTCATAGATAAGAGGGATATAGAGAAGAATTATTATTAAGGAGGAGAAGAGAGTTTTGCGGAACCCAGATTATATAATCCTCAGGGCAGAGATTTATGAGTATAGTGTTCGGAAGTGAACCTATAAGTAGTGAAACATAAAGTTTAATGTTATAAGCGAAAACTGCTGTTGTTATGAAGAAAGGTTGATACCGTAATCAGATAAAAGGAAACTGGACAGTCAATGCGAAAATTCTGATTAGTTCTAGTTAATCTGGATTACGATTAAATTCTATGTTGCCCTAGGAAAAGGTTATATTGATTACTTGGAGAAAAGTGAACAGGAAAAGATATTAGTACCTAATTACTGTTGTTTGGAATAGTGAAGTGCGACTTACAGTAATACAGTTTAAACTATGGAGAATATTGGTTATGTGTGTTCCGCTAATGTTAATTAAGTTAATTCATAAGTGCTCTCTCAATAATTTGATGTATTGAAGAATTTGTCTGGTAAGAGTAGTTGTATAAGTTTCTCTATTCTAGCATTAACTGTAATATACCTCCGATGCTCAAGGTCCGGGAATATATTTACTTGGAATATAGCTTACGTAGTTTATTGCCTGCTGTGAATATAAACATTGAGCTGAAAGATTTGTGAAGACTGAATAAAATGTGAAATTGTTATATTAACTTGAGATAAGAAGATTTGTGTTTTTGAGACTGTGAATAGTATATGAAAGTTAGAACATTGAATTAGCATCAGTGACTTAAGAAGATGTGTTAAGTTAATTGTATAGTTCCATTTCAAAATAGAGTTCTTGTATTTTGTTAACCATATCATATATTAAATGTTTTATTTTGTTGATCTAAATATTGTGTTTGCCTGAATTCCTTATTATTGCACCATTCATAAACATTCGAATCTTGCGGGAACCCCAAGTAAAAATGATAATAAATGATTCGGCCTAATGAGATGACTGTTAACTTAATTTAGAACTGATCCTACTATTTATATAGACTAATCTAAGAATAGGGTGGCGCAGTATAAATATAAATTTCCCTACTTTTGGATCGGTGATCATTTCATAATTAGTTGTATTATTCATAAAAGTGACTTGAAACTAGATAGATTTAGAACACGACAGAAGGAGCCGTCACGACACAATCATTTATGACAAAATGTCCCAAGGCCATTCAGAATTATCTTGCCAAAATGCCTCCACATCGACATGATTCGATCACCCAGGCCAGACTGAGTTATGCAGCATAGAAACATGCAAGTCTTACAATGATTAAAAGGTGGCAGTGGCACATATGCAAATATTGGTTTGATGCTTTAAAGTGTCAGTAGTAGCACTGAATGTGTTAAACAGAATGAAATACCTGAAAAAAAAAAAATATTGCATGCCATGTGATACATACATTACCAGAGTTATCAAAGTTTTTTTTTTTAGTATAAACTAGGCATATTTACAACTCAACACCATTCACTAGTCACAGCAGAAGTATCATAAAAATGAGCAACAAAGTAAAATGGCCATATGGACCTTGTATAAAACACCATCTCATGCTGTACTAAGCAGAATCAGAAGTTCAAATGCACTAGGAAGTACTACAATATTAAAATTCTGATCAACTGAGAAATATACTGAGTTCAGCGGAATGGCATCAGTTACTGGATGGGAAGAATATTGACAGTGCATGGAAAGCATTTAAAAAATACTTAAATGATGCAATATCAGAATGTGTCCCTAGAGTTCAAAGAATAAATAGGGTAGGAGTCAAATAGATGTGCAATCTTATTAAGCAAGAGATTCGTAAGAAAAGGATGATGTGGATACTGTGTGCATAAGGATGATGTTCGTCATAAAAATTATAACAGCAGGCCAGAATAGTCAACTGAAAAACTAAATAAACACACGTAAAACCACAGTAATAGGTTTTTTTAATACGTAAATATTTCGACCTAAGTGTCTTAGGACATCATCAGTACAGTTTGAGAACAATAATATAATAATAACATACAGATAGGGCACATGAATACAATGGAATCCAAATGCGTGCAGCAGCAGTGCTTTCTAGCATTAAATTTAAAAAATAAAATTAAAAATAAAAAAAAATACATTAGATTAAATTAAAATTGAATTATTTTACACAATTTTGTATGACAATTTCCCATACTTTAGGAATGGCAAGAACGTCATTGCGGTTTAGATTGGGTCTGTGAAGTAGGGCATCAGCACTTTCTTTATATAAACATTCATGTTTGTATGAAGATCTGTGTAGAAGTTTGGTCTTTTCCCAGTGGATCCTATGGTTTGGGTTTTCAACACGGAGTTGAAAACCCAAACCATAGGATCCACTGGGAAAAGACCGAACTTCTACACAGATCTTCATACAAACATAAACGTTTATATTAAAAAAAATAGAAGAATGTGCTGAAGCCCTACTTCACAGACCCAATCTAAACTGCAATGATGTTCTTGCCATTCCTAAAGTATGGGAAATTGTCATAAAAAATTGTGTAAAATAATTCAATTTTAATTTAATCTAAATAATATAATGTATTTATTTATTTATTTATTTTAAATTTTTTATGCTAGAAAGTGCTGCTGCACGCATTTGGATTCCATTGTATTCATGCGTCCTATCTGTATGTTATTCCTAGTATTGTTCTCAAACTGTACTGACGATGTCCTAAGACACTTAGGTCGAAATATTTACGTATTAAAAAAAACCTACTGTGGTTTTACATATGTTTATTTAGTCATGAATCTCCACAGGTTTCTTTATATAATCCAGTCAACTGAAAGTTGACTATTCTGCACATTATTCTACAAAAGGCAAATTATGAGTATCAAAAGAAACTGGCTCGGCAAGCTAAAGACAACCCACAAGAATTCTATCGATATGCTGCAAGTAAAAGAAAAAATGAATATGAAAGAATAAATCTTCTAAATGCAGATGGTGTGAGGGTAACTGGTGAATGCAACATTGAGCTCACTGCTATTTCTTCACTGGATGAAGAAACCCAGGTGTATGAGAGCTGTTGCAAAAACTGAATAAAAATTCAGCAACAGGGACTAATGGGATATCAGCACATGCTAAAAGAGTGTTCAGCTGAACTTGCTATTCCTTTGACCAGGATGTTTAATATGAGTCTCAGAATAAGGAAGATTCTACAGGAATGGAAAGAATGTATGGTAATTCCATTGCACAAGGGTGATGCAAAGACCGATGTATCCAACTATCAAACAATTAGTATCTCAGGAGTGGTGGTAAAGACTTTGGAAAAAGGTTAGGGCTCGCATTCAGAAATAGGTTGACAGGGAATCTCTACTTTGACATGTTACAGGTCGATGTTGTGAATTTGGAATAGGCATACAAACAGCTTTTATGCACTGGTAGGCCATCCTCTCATTCACAATGATGAGATCTTTGAGCAACATGGCAAACCCCCAAATGCAGCTTTCTTCTTTAAACCGTCTGTCAATCTTAACAGACAGAACGTGTCTTTCTTTATTGGTGACTTTAACAGTCACAGTAGTGTCTGGAGTTACCTGCAAGATATGATACGAATGGAGAGGTCGTGTTGGAATGGGCTGAATCATATCAGTTATCTCTTATCCACGATAATAAACATCCTCCTTCCTTTTACAGCAGAAGATGGAAGCAGGCCTATAACAAAGATCTCATCATTGTGAGTGAGAGGGTGGCCCACCAGTGCATAAAAGCTATTTGTATGCCTATTCCAAATTCACAACATCGACCTATAACGTGTCAACTACTAGCAGAAATTCGACCACAAATTGTTCGCTTTAGACAAAGATATAATTTTGAAAAGGCAAACTGAGAAAAATTTTCCAATCTATTAGATGAGAAAATCAAGAACATGAACCCAGTTCCAAAGACCTATGACCAATTCATTGAAGCTATTTGGATATGCTCCCAAGAAGCCATCCCAAAAGGATGTAGAATTAACTATTACCAAGGATTAACTCCCAAGATAGAATACTCAACTGATAGAATACTGCAACTTATTTGAAAGAGATCCTTTTAGTGATGAAACTATAGCAAGCAAACAACAGGTTGTTACATCTCTATCTGAAGCAAAACCCGAACAATGGATAAAGTTAATGAATGAAATAGATATGGAAAGAAGTAGCCAAAAGGCTTGGAGGCTATTTAGACACCTCAGCAATGACCCAAATAAAACTTCGACACATTCTAATATCTCGACAAATCAAATAGAACACCAACTTCTTAAAAGTGACAAACCTATAAATCTGGTTCAAATACAAAAGACAGGACTTCAAAGGGAATATGGAAAAGAAACAAATATTTTTCCAAAGCTTTTACAATGAAAGAACTTAATAGGGCAATTAAAATTTGTAAGAAAGGAAAAGCAGAGGATCTGGATGAAGTTTGTATTGAGCAAATCAAGGAATTTTGTCCTGCGACCAAAGACTGAATTTGTTCAACAATTGTACTAATACCTGCAAAATACCCAAAGATTGGAGAAGAGCCAGAGTTATTGCAGTTCTCAAACTAGGGAAAGATGCAAGTGATCCCAAAATTTATAGACCTATTTCTCTATTGTGTCATCTATATAAGCAAATGATCCTTGAAAAACTAACAAGGATAATTGATCCACTCTTAATTCTTGAACAAGCTGGCTTTCGAACTGGGAAAAGTTGTACATTGCAAGTTCTTCAACTAACACAATATATTGAGGATGGTTTTGAGAACCGGAAAATAACAGGGGTAGTTTTCATAGAATTAACTGCTGCTTACAATACAGTAAACTACCGCATTAAATAAACTGTACAAAATGATGAAAGATTATAAGGTAACTCAACTAGTTAGATGCCTTCTTCAGAATCGAAGATTTTTTGTTGATTTTTAAGGACAACATAGTTGTTGGAGGATTCAGAAGAACGACCTCCCTCAAGGCAGTGTTCTTGCCCCAATGCTTTTTAACATCTATCTATACAAATGACCAGCCTCTCCCCAAAAATTGCAAAAATGTTTCATCTATGATGATGATCATGCCACTGCCACTCAGGAAGATCATTTTGAGTGTAGAACAAAAGCTGTTTGAAAAATTGATTGAGCTTAGCCCTTATTATAGTGAAAACCAGTTGAAACCTAATCCCCTAAAAACCCAAGTCTGTGCATTCCATTTAAAGAATAAACAGGCAACAAGGAAACTATAAATGACTAGTAACTACAAGGAATAGTATTCTCCAGAAACTATCCAGCATTACTGGGGAACAAAAGCTCAAACAATAAGGACCACTGCCGTGGCTCTGCTCAGCTGCAGAGTATGCGTGCCCTGTGTGGTATAGATCCTGCTATGCTAAGCAGGTGGATGTTGCCTTAAATGAGGCATGTAGACTCGTTATGGATTGTTTGAGACAGCACCTTGTGAAAAAATCTACTGTTTGGCTGGCATAGCACCTCTAGACATTAACCGCAAGATGGCAGCTAGAAATGAGAGGCTGAAGGCATCTGTATCTACAGACCATCCTCTATTTGAATATCAACTTGCCCATCAATGGTTAAAATCCAAGAAATGTTTTCTTCATACAACTGGAAGCCTTACTGAACCACTCCAAAATTCAAGACTAGCCTCATGGAAGACAAGAAACAAATTTTGTAGATGTCAACAGATGAGAAATTTTGTTGATAGGAAAATATGTGTGAATGAGATGATACTTCTTCAAAATTCTATGAATCGCTTCAGAGATGCCAGAAATATAAGGGACTAGAACCCTGAGGTCTGTTAAAGAATCCTGAGGTGTTGGAATATAGGAGTCAATTATCTGCTGGATTTAATGAGGGTTCTAACCATTTAATTCCATTAAAGTTTAAATAGTGAGAAGTTCTTGTTATAAGCTTGAGGGAGAGGAGCATACCTTATGTGCTCTATTATTAAAGACTTTATAACAGCAATTTTTTGAGAGGTGTGATGAACAGACTTTTGATGAATGTATCTGCCAGTAAACATAGGCTTTTGATAAACACTGGTTGATAAATTACAAGCTGTGAGCATAAGAAGGATGTTCAAGAATGGTAAACTACCAGCCTTTTCTTTTTCCATGGTGACTTGAATGAGTGGGTAAAGGCTCTTGATGTGTTGTAAGAAAGTGGAAAATTCATTTTCAGAATGAGGCCTCAATCTTGAACTGTAGGTTATGTCCCTTTAGTTGTACAATGGACGATTTGATTAATGCGAGATCTAATGATTGTGATCTGGCCAAATGCGACAACAAAAATTTGATTGACCTTCTAATGTATTTAGTGTATTTATGATGTAATTTTTTTTTCCTTTTTAATTCCAATATCATCATCATCCTCAAATTCCTGACATGAACCCTCAAGGGGGTGTACAGGATATGATAATACTACATGAAAAAACTTACATCATTACTAACTTTCTAACTACAATTTTCCTCCAAATCAATTTGTTACCTGTCAAGACTACAATATTATTCAATATTATATTTCTGTCTTCTAAGGCACTTTTTACTATCAACCCACCTATACCTTGGTCTTCTTCTGGGTCTTTTCCCTGCCAACCTGGCAGAACACTTATTTTGCTAATCTTTCCTCTTTCCATTCTGTTTAAGTGACCATTGAGATTAGCTCTGCTAAACACATTCCTGGAAGCTAACAATGTCAAGTTCTTTCCAAATATCCTCATTTTTAATATGATATTGCCATTGATGCCATCTGTTCACGCCACTAATCTTTCTCAGGACTCTCATATCGGCAGTCTTTAGTCTTTGATGTCTTCTTTCTAACCCAGCCCTCAGATCTATAAGTTAAAATTGGGTTGAGCACTGTCTTGTATACAGCTAATTTAGTGTTTTGATTTCTCTCTTAATTTCTCTCTTATTCCATATAAATTTATTCAATTGACTTCCTACCACACCAACTATGTTGATTCTGTTGTCTATTTCCATATTTAATTTACCATCTTCATTAAAAATCGTGTCTAAGTAGCTGAAATGTTTTAGTTGTTCTATAGGGTCTCCATTCACACTGCAGTTGATATTTTAAATGCTTCTGCCTATTTTCATTGTCTTTGTCTTTTTATTGCTGACCTTCGTGCCATATCTATTACAACAGTAATTCAATTTAGTCAGGGAATCAGGCAGACATAACAGATTTATTTAGAAGTATAACATCATCCACATAAAGCAAAGAGCTGAGATTAACATTTCCAATTTTGATATCAGGTTAATACCACTTTCCTTCATAATGTGATCCATATAGATAATGAATAACAAAGCAGATAATGTCCATCCTTGTCTGACACCAGATTTGACATTAAACCATCTTCCTGTCCTTCCTTCAATTCTAACTGCTAACTTACAACTCAAATAAACACTAAATATTGCTTGACATAATGCTCCATTGACACCATACAACTGTAGCACTTTGAACGGCTTCTCTCTTGGCACCCCTGTCATATGCCTTTTCCAGATCTACAAAACTTAAATACAGGACTTTGTTATATTCCCACTATTTCTCAACTATTTGTCGTAACATGAAAATTCGATCCTGAAGACATCTATTTGGCCTGAATCCAGTTTGTTCTTAACCAAGCATTCCTTTCACAATCCTTGACAACCGTCTCTCAAGTATACCAGCATAAATCTTGTCAGGAACACTCAGTAGGAAAATATCTCTGTAATTCTCACATTCAGTTTTATTTAATTTTTCATATATGGGTACTATGAGAGCTCTACTCCAATCATCTGGAATTCATCCCTCTGTCCACACACTTTCAGAACTATGTAATGCAGCCACTCCAATTATACCTCCATACTTGAGTATTTCTGGTCTATTCTAGCTGCATTTCTGGCTTTTGATAGCCTTTTCTACTTCATGTTTTTTTATCACTGTGCTGTCACTGATTGTATCAATTAGCAATTTTCCGAAGTAATTACTCCATACATCAAGGATATCGTTTTCTCCAATTTTCATGTCACCTTTGTCATCTCTAATTCCTTTTACAGCACTCTTTCCTCCATTTCTGAACTTTTTCAACAACCTTCAGAATATCTTGCAACCTTCTTGATATTTGTTTCGTATATTCTTATCAAAGTCTCCCCATGACTTTTGTTTAGCCACTTTTACAGTGTTTGCCTTTATAACATTTGTCTCTGTTTTCTCTAAGAACACAAGCTGACTTATTTTCCATGGAACTTTTGATATGCTTTCTTCTTTTCCTGCACTGGCTCTTTAACTTCCTGTGTCCACCATACAGGCCTGATTTTTCTATCCTTGCAGACAACCTTACCACATGCCTCTCTGTTTGAATCAATGTTTTCTGCAGGGCTTGCCACTGAATCTCCAAGGTTTGATTCCTGTTCTCAAACTCTTTCATTTTTTCTTCAATAATCTTTGTGTATTTTAGTCTACAGTTCACATCTGAGAGCTGCTCAACTTTTATTCACTTTAAAACTTTCTTACATGCTATTCTTTTCAACATGAAATTCAATTTTATCCTGCTCAAGATTAAATAGTGATCACTTCCAATTTCAAATCCTCTGTACACTCTGGTGTCCTGCACCAGGGAGAAAACATCACTATCAACAATAACATAGTCAATGAGCCTTTTCTTATTCCTTGCCTCTTCTCTCCATGTGAATTTGTGCACATTTTTATGTTGGAACATGGTGTTAGTAATAACCAGTCCATGTCCTGAGCAGAAATCCAACAGGTATTTGCCATTATTAGTAGCTTTGCTCTTTTCTCCAAATTTTTCCAATATTTTTGTATGTCTGACAATCATATCCTACTCTGCTATTTAGATCCCAACAAGGACAACTTTTCTTTTTATTGTGTCAGTTGCTTTCTCTAAAAGCCTCAAAAAATTCCCCCATTTTTACCTTAGTAAAACTTTCTGTGGAATCATAGTCACAAATAAGACTCATTGTCCAGCTCCCCATTCTGATATTTGCCCACATCACTCTACTTGAGACTGCCTGCCATTCAAGAAGATTAGCCTCACATTTAGTGTTGAATAATATAGCTACTCCTTTTACTTGATTGTCATTGTCTGAATATAACATTTTGTATTTATTGCTCAGAAATATCTAACAAGTATTTGTCTTTTTTTTTGGTTTCAGTCACCCCTATTATGTCAAATCGATACTTATTCAAATCCTCAGCTAGCTCCATTTCTTTGCAATTCAGGCTTCTTATGTTGATAGTACTGATCTTGAATTTTGGCGATGTTGAGTTGGGGTGTTTCAGGATTTTTTCCAGTAGCTGACTCTTCGCTGTTCACTCTGGATCTCTGGCAAAAACAATTTGAACCTTGTTTAACCAGGCGACACTCCAGCTGGCATGAAATTCTGTTATGTTGTACCATCATTTTATATTGTGGTTTAAGCGAATAAGGATACAATTTGGTCGGCTAAATCCCAGATTTCCAGCTCATCCTCATTCGTTCAGTATACAGGTAGATACCTAACAGGGCGCACCACAAGACGGTGAGGATTGGATATTAGGTCAGAAGCCCTGGTCATCACATTCCTTTAAAGGCTATGTGGAGGTCTCCCCTTAGTTATACAGCTCTAACCCTTAAGAACCCCTAATTATTATTATTATTTGACACCTCCAGGGAGTCTAAAGACTCATCGAGGGAGGGCACCTGCTCTACAACTATCTCCACCACTCATTCACCAACTACCCCAGCACCATCTACCACTGACCACCACTAGTTTTTCCACGGACTAACACAAACATCCATGCCCATGGCAGAATTCGAACCCGCAGCCTTTTGGTTAGAGAGCAAATATGCTAACCACTCAGCCAGCCAAGCCGGCGTTAATTAGGAATTATATATATAATTATCCTAATTATATAATTAGGAATTATATATAATTCCAATATATAATCAATTTTTTTTTAAATAAATTGATGTATATTTGAACTATGTTGCTTCTCACACAAATAATGTTAAGTAAAATGAGCAACATGGGTTTACTAAGGGAAAGTCATGTTTTAGCAACTTGCTCACATTCTATAAGAATGTTACCACTGAACTAGACAAGGAGAATGGATACACCATTATACTTTTGGGTTTTGCTAAGGCTTTTGACAAAATAAAGCTGTTGAAAGTTTTTCCACTTGGTTATACTCTAAATTAAAGATACCGAGAAATTATATACCTGGTTTAATCCTTTATCTAAGTGTTAGCAAACAAAGTTTGCACCTGAAATATTTTCATGACTGGGGCAACTCGTATATAGAAGCTAATGACTTCACATCACTTGCTTTAGTCTCTGGCTCCCACTGATGAGATCTCACTCAATAAAGGTCGAAACCGGTCTGGGTAGTGACCCTTCCCATAATGCATAGCATTATACATACCTGTAAGGATATGTGCTTTGCATTATGGGATATGAACCCAAGTGATGTGAAGTCATTAGCTTCTATATACAAGTTGCCCAGTCCTGAAATTACTTCAGGTGCAAACTTTGTTCGCTTAATGATTAAACCAAGAATATAATTTCTTGGCATCTTTAATTTACAGTATAACCAACTGGAAAAATTTCTGGGGTATTATGCCTGTAAACGGAGTGTGATCTGGCTGGTTTGCTGTTTTGAGGGGTGAAACACTTGACTTTCTGAGAGGAAAAACCTTGCCACCTTTCCTAGAGATGAGTGAGTGAGAGATTGATCATATGATGTTGAAAGTAGTTAACGAAGGTTCTGAGCTTAAGTAGGATAATTAACAGAAGGCATGAGGAAGAAAAATATTGCAGTTTGGTGTGTACTAATGCCAGATATATATGAAAGATAGGAGAAGATGTTTTGGCATTTCAGCCTGCCCAAAAGTTACAGATATTGGTGAGACTTGGCTAATGGAGGATTTTTCAGAACAGACAGAGAGAACAGGAGAACCTTATAATCTTTCCTTTAGTTCTTCTTCTGCTAAAACAGAAGAACTGAAGGGGGGGGAAAAAAGTGTACAAGTACATAAGGAGCACAAGAATACAGAGAGAAGTTAATTTGAGGCTATCTGGAATGAGGTAGAGGTCAAAAGAATGAAATATGTAATTTGTTGTTGATATAGGTCAAGGACACAAGGGAGTAGGTGGATGGCATGCATTGGGAAATTAGCACAATAAGTGCAGAATGAGTAATTATGGGAGACTTGAACAATGAGGGCATAGACTGGAAGGAAGAACCGTCTCAGGAAAAGAAGAAAATGGAATTTACATAGTAGTGAATTACCTGAGGAAACTTGTAATGGAGGGGGCTCAAGGTTAGGGATTGCTAAATCTGATGACAGCATCAGAGAACTTAGGAGTAACCAAGATACCACACTGCCTCACATTGGGGAAATCAATCTAGGAGAATGTCAGATATGCAGAATTTGTTGTTAAAAAAAGGGTATATATCTAGAATTAGAATTACAATGCAGTGATTACAGCAAACAGAGAAGATAATTCATAGCAGTATGCTGGTATAAGAATTTGGAGGGGAAAGATGTTAGCAGTGCAGGGAGATAGTTTCAAAAAAACATCAGACTGTATACCCAGAGTTAGGAGGATAAATAGGAATATGATACTCTATACTTTGTAAAAAGAAATGGCTACATTATGATACTGCTGGACTTTGCAAAGACATTTGACAGAATACCACATGGAAAACAAATGGGAATGGATATGAGTCTGGTGGCATGGAATGGGGAGTGGCTGATAGACAGAGAGTAATGTATAGTGGAGTGGAATCAAGTCAAATGAGGGTGACTAGTGGAGTGCCCTAGGGCTCTCCATAGCAATCCTAGTCACCACTGTACTAGGATTACTCTAATTTGTAGATTAATTACATAGCGGAAGATTTGAAGGGGGATATTCAGTTACTTGTTGATAATGCAAAACTAGGGAAGGCAATAATTCATAAAAGTGATGTAGTTATCTTATAGGATAATTTAAATAAACTGGTGGTAAGGGCAAAGGACAATGGTTGTCAATTTAATATTGTAAAATGTAAGGTATGCACTTTGGGATGATAAGATTACATACTGTGTATAACACTGATGGTGCTGGATTACAGGAAATTGATGAGGCAAGGGACTTGGGAGGTGATGGTGGAGAGAGAGAGAGATGAAGTTCAAAAAAAGGTATATTGCAGAAGTCAGTAAAATAGCTCAAAGCATTACTTGGCTGCTGAAGACACACTGACAAGTAAAGATAGGGTGGTTATTATCCCACTTTATGGGACTATGGTTCAATCCCATGTTGACTACTTTGCACAGATTTGGTCACCTGTGTTTCTTGGGGATCAGGAAGTGGTGGAGAGGATTCAGAGACGAGGACCAAGATGGTGACAGGTATATGGAATATTCCTTATGACGATAGATTGAAGGTGTGTGAGCTGCAGAGTTTAGCTGACAGGCAGAGGTGAAGGGATATTATTATTATTATTATTATTATCTGAGACCTCCAGGGAGTCAAGGACTCATCGAGGGAGGCTGTAAATTACCTAACCCAGATATTATACTTTCCCTTAAATTTATTTACACTAGATGCACTCACTACCCCTAAGGGCAAATTATTCCACTCACTCACTGCTCTCTGAGAGAAAAACCTAGCTCTTACCCCTTTCTTGACTGAGAACAACCTTAACTTCAATGGATGCCCCCATCTCTCTGCCTTCCATATAAAGAAAAATTTCCTCATATGATAAACTTATAAGTTACTGAAGAGATTCTATGATATTGACACAGGAGAAATTTTTCAATACAAGGGGGGGGGGGGTAGGGGGAAAACAAGGAGTCACACTCTGAAATTGTCTAAGAGTATGGTTAGTAACAGTGTGCAGACTAATTTCTTTACTTAGAGAGTGGTAAATGATTGGAATAGTTTGCCAGAGGTGGTTGTGAGCACCCCTACAGTTAATTGGTTTAAGGAGATGTACGATAGGTATTGTGTTAATGGATAGAGTGGTTTTCCACAATGAGTCTTTTTGGCTCCATGGAGTAACCATATAAATTATCAGAAAAAAGAAAAAAATTTGGAGAATATATAAAGAGAAAGATGATTAGCAAGCCCATGAGCAGTACTTGCAAGAAGACTGACTTGTATAAGGAAAGACAAAACTATTGAGAGTAAGCTAGATGATGAGACCAAAAGGAAATCCCAAAGTGCTCATTTGCTATGTGAAAGAAAGAATGCCTATGGAAAGATTACTTTAATGAGTACTAATGTTAAAGAGGTAACAGATAACAGAAGCAAATGAAATAGTTGAGTTGCAAAGAGACCTTTTTGCAAGAGTGTACCATCTAGGTGGAGATGATGCTGACTGATGTGAGATGATACTGACTGATGTGAGAATAGATATAAATGAATTGGAGGTGCTTACAACATTGTAGAAGCTTAATGCAAATATGGCCCTGAGCTTAGATGGGATATCAGCTGGTTCATTATAAGAATGTGCAAAAGAATTGGCAGCTCCTCTGACCAACTATTTAACTTAAGCCTCAGAGAAGGTGCCAAGGAAATGGAAAGTAAGCAAAATAGTTCCACTGCATAGAAGTTCTAAGATAAATATAGCAAATTATATGCCAATCATTATGTCAGGCATAGTAGTTAAGGTACTAGAAGTTTGTAAAAGATAGAATTCAGGACTGAGTGGGTGGATGGGAATTGATCCTCTATAGGGGGCAGCAGTTTTGTGAAAGGTGGGTCTTGCCTCAGTTATGTGCTCACTTTTTATAATAAAGTGATTGATTTAGATCAAGGAAATGCTATACAGTGATACTGTTCAACTTTGCAAGGCATTTCACAGGATACTACAGAACTCTGTTGCATAAAGTGGATCAAATGGAGATGGAAATGAAGCTAGTGATTTGAATAAGAAGTGACTAATGTAAAAATATCAAAGAGTATTATATGGAGAGGCATTTCTGAGTCTTTCCCCTCACATTCTATTATATATTATTAAGGAAGGAAGGATAATAAATATTTACTATTGTTTATAGCCAAGATCCAAAATTGCCTCTGTAACTTAAGTTTCGAAAGAGCAAGAACTTATGAGAATACGACACAAGAACTGTTTTAGTATTATGTTACTTAAAAGATGACAATTCTTACCCAGGAGACTATATATTTGCCTTTTTATTAGCGCTTTCGATTAAGGATTTCAATGTGGCTGACAGCTGTTGTGAACTATCTTGTTTAAAAGTTGTATTTTTCTGAAGGGAATGCTTGATTTATCACAAATTAAGTTTTTTCTCATAAGATGTTATCACCGATTGAATTTTTGTTACTGAGTAATTGCATACTGGTAGAAAAACAGTACAAAACAAAAACATATGGGAAACTTCAGCATGTCAAGCAGAAGCAATCATTCTGAAAGATATTCTAGCAGAAGAAACTGCAGACTATTAGCAGAATTAGTAGATTAAATAATGGCAAACAAGAGGCCTAGATAGACTAAAAATCATGCATAATTTTGAAGAAGCACCTACTTCACCCTTTTTCATAAGCTCCACAGATGGATTGGTGTCTACTACCACAACTAAGAGACTCCCTTCATCTGAAAAATAAAAGAACTCCATAGAAATTTAGTTACCAAATAAATTTATATCAAATAAAGTTAAACTAAATTTCTAGGTCTGTGTAATTATAATCCTTTAAATATATATACTCAAAATGATTCCAAAGAAACATCAATACAGAAAACACTATTTACTACCCATGTATTATTATTATTATTATTACGTACAGCTCCAAGGAGTCCTTAGACTCATCAAGGGAGGCCCAACATCATGTTAAGAACAACTATTCAACATTCACACAGTATCTATCATACTTCTCTTTGAACTCATTTACAGTCACCCACCCACAACAGACTCTGGCAGCTTATTCCAATCATTTACCACTCTCCAAGTAAAAAATCTAGCTCTAACACCCTTGCTAACCACACTCTTACCAAGCTTCCATGGATGGCCCCTAGTCCTCCCACTACCAGTCCTATTCTCAAAAATATCTTCTGAATTAATCTTATAGAAACCCTTCAGTGATTTGAATGTCTCAATCATATCACCACTTTTCCGCCTATCAACCACTTTCTACAGCCCACAAATCTTCAACCTGTTCTCATAAGGTTCATTCCATAGTCCTGCTATTATCTTGGTCACTCATCTCTGGATCCTCTCCACCTCCTCCCCATCGAGGAGAAACCTCGGCACCCATATCTGGACACAGTAGTCTGGATGGGGTCTTATCAAGGCTCGATACAGAGGAACAATAACCTGTTTGTCTCTGCTCGTTAAACTGTTTTTCAGAAGCCAAGTGATTTGATGAGCTGATTTTGCCACTTTTGTGATGTGTCCCCTAAACTTCAACTCCTTATCCACCAACACTCCCAAATCCCTGGCCTCGTCAACTCCTGAAGTACAGTTCCACCAATGTCACATACTGCTGCTGCTGCTAATCTTTTCACCCCAAAATGCAAAACCTACATTTTGCCACATTAAATTGACATCCATTCTCCTTAGCCCAGTCCTCCAAACTATCCAAATCATCCTGCAAAATTTTGACATCATGAGCATTCACTATTGCTCTACCTAACTTTGCATTATCTGCAAACAGATGCACAGTTCCTCTCAGATCCTTTCCTATATCATTAATGAACAAATAAACAGTAGCGGTCCAAGAACAGAACCCTGGGGCACACCGCTAGTCACAGGCCGTCTTTTGGACTCTACTCCTGAATAAACCACTCTCTGATATCTCTCCATCAACCACCCTCCTATCCATCTCACCAACCCTATATCCATTCTCATATGCTGCAGTTTACTTATTAGCATTCCATGTGGTATCCTATCAAAGGCTTTAGCAAGGTCCACTAGAATCACTGTAAAACCGCTACCCTTATCCAGTTCAGCCGTCACTGTGTTATAGAACGTGAGCAAGTTACTGAGGCATGATCTACCCTTCACAAAACGATGCTGTCCCCCATACAGTATCCCATTTTCATCTTGACTATTTTCTCCAAGATCCTGACAACAATTCCTAATATGTTGATCGGCCGGTAATTTTCAACAGCAGCCTTGGAACCTCCTTTATGCAGTGGAACTATTTTCTCCTCATTTCACCCCTTGGGACTAACCCAGACCCGAGACTCAAATTAAACAAACCGGTCAAAGGCATTGACAATTCTTTAGCAGCTTCTCGTACGACACGAGCTGGTATACCATCCAATCCCACAGATGAATTGACATTTAGGTTTTGTAATAGACTATTCACCTCCACTTCATTCACCACAATTCCCGTATAAGCTGTTGGTTCTTCCATTTCTGCAATGTTACCACCTGGATGATATACTCTTGCAAAATGCTCACTCAGTAATTCTACTATATCATCTGATTCGGTTACCTCCCTACCATCGGCATTCTTTAAAATCAATCTGCCGTACACATTTTTTCTTTTACTTGCAACATATCGAAAAAAACTGTTTGGGATTCTCTTTAGCCTGCATGGCTAATGTTCTTTCATAATCCATTTTTGCTTTTCTTACCACACTTGTTACCCTTCTGGCCTGGGCTTTATACCATTCATGTGCCAGCAGGTCACCATTCTCCTTAAATTCTCTCCACGGTTTATTTTTTTTTCAGCTCAAGCTTAATGGTGTTATTCATCCATTTAATCCCTACTTCATTTATTATTCGGACTCTAGGTATAGTCAGCCATTGCCTCCTGCAAAAACTTCTTAACCGCTTCCTATGCACTATCAACATCCAGCCCTTGCAGTTTTACATGCCATGGCACTGAACCAATCAAACTCCAAAGCTTGTCACACTTACCAGCCTGATAATTCCACGTGTAAAACAATAAATAAATAAATTTTAGCCTATTTTTTTCTACCCACTACTGGGTGAAGGCCTCTCCCATTGTGGGAGGTTTTGGGTCTACTGCTCCCATGGTGACCCAGTCCATATTGGGAGAGGACATAACAAACATCCATGCCTACGTGGGATTTGAACCCACAGCCTGCTGGCTGGAAAGCGGATATGCTAACCACTCGGAAAGCCAAGCCTCCTGTTCCTAATTCCACATGTACTCTTTCTTAATTGTAAATTCCACACCTTTAGCCACCTCCCAAGTCAAGACCCTATGATCACGCTCACCAATTGGTGGCAAAGTGGTCATATTCGTTACAGCCAAATCCTCAGATGCAATTACTAAGTCAAGCACTCTCTGACCCCTAGTATTTTCCATTACATGCTGTCAGCAAGCCAGGCCTCCTGTTCCTAATTCCATATGTACTCTTTCTTAATTGTAAATTCCACACCTTTAGCCACCTCCCAAGTCAAGACCCTATGATCACTCTCACCAATTGGTGGCAAAGTGGTCACATTCGTTACAGCCAAATCCTCAGATGCAATTACTAGGTTAAGCATTCTCTGACCCCTAGTATTTTCCATTACATGCTGTCGCAGATAGTTATCCCTCAATAACCGCATAAAACCCAATTCCTTCCTCTCGCATGTCATCTTCTCCCTCCAATCAATGCTACCATAGTTGAAATCTCCCATAATAATTACTCTCCTTCCACTCATTTCTTCTATTTGCTTGTGCATACTATCTCCACCATCTTTTCCATCACCTGGTCTATTGGTCTATAGCAGCACCCAATTGTATATTTTTTCTGCTAGCCTCAATCTCACACCAAATGGCCTCAAATGTGCTCTTTTCTCTATCCTGCAATTCAGCTTCTATTCTCCTTGGCTGCAGCTCATCAGCTATCATCAACAATACTCCTCCCCCCATTTTATTCTCCCTGTCATTCCTGAACACACTATACCCATCACATTCAATCTCACTAGCTATATTATCTTCAGGAAGCCATGTTTCACTAATGCCAATAACCTGTGGTCTGGAAGTGCCAACCAAGGCCAAAAATTCTTCCTTCTTGTTCCTAATACTCCTAGCATTAGTGTACTTGAATTGCAGACCTCCATTAGCCCCATCCCTACTTTGATGGGGCTAATGGAGGTCTTTATTTGCCTTATACTAACTATCCCATTCTGATTTGTTGTCCTTATTCGCTTGGGCATATTATACTCATTCATACACTCAACTCCCTCCCTGAGGTCTGCATATCTACTCCCCCCCCTTTATAAATCTAGTTTCCCTGATTCTGCACATCCACTTCATTCAACAACACTTTTTCAAGTCTCCTAACACCGAATCCATTCAAATGCAAACCATCCATCTTATATGATCCTTTCGCCCATTGAACTCCCTCCACATGTCCACAAATTCCACACCACTCATCCTGCATAACCCAGGCATAAAGTAATTTGCAATTATGGCCCTCCTTCTGAACTCTTCACTGTCATACTGCAGCAAAAGACTAATCATCCTAACTCTCTCACTCATTTCTTTTGCTGCCTCAAACAATTCATTCAGGTCCTCTATCATTTCCATTTTATCTCCTTTCAAATCATTCGAACATGCCACCACTACCATTTCTTTCACCCTTTGCTTAACATTTTATTGTACATATCTAATTTACAAAACACAGTGGGAATATTTTTTCCAAAAGACTGCATATTCTTCGATATACCAGAATATACATTATCCCGTCTGTTATTCATTATCTATATGGATCATATTATGAAGGAAAGTGGTATTAAAGCTGACATCAAAATTGGAGATGTTAATCTCAGCTCTTTGCTTTATGTGGATGATGTTGTACTTCTAAATAAATCAGCTACAAGTCTGCAAGATTCTCTGACTAAAGTGAATAACCGTTGTTGTAATAGATATGGTATGAAAGTCAGCATTAAAAAGACAAAGACAATGAAAATAGGCATAAACATTGAAAATATCAACTGCATTGTGAATGGAGAACTTATAGAACAAGTAAAACATTTCAGCTACTTAGGCATGATTTTTAGTGACGGTGGTAAATTAAATATGGAAATAGACAACAGAATCAACAAAGCTGGTATGGTAGGAAGTCAAGTGAATAAATTTATATGGAGTAAGAGAGAAATTAGCCAAAACACTAAATTAGCTGTATACAGGACAGTATTCAAGCTAATTTTAACTTATGTATCTGAGAGCTGGGTCAGAAGTAAAACACTTAACCAAAGATTAGAGACTGCAGATATGAGAGTCCTGAGAAAGATTAGGGGCATTAACAGATGGCATCAATGGCAATATCATATTAAAAACGAGGATATTAGGAAAGAACCTGACATTGTCAGCATCCAGGAATGTGTTAGTAGAGCTAATCTCAGGTGGCATGGTCACTTAAACAGAATGGGAGAGGAAAGATTATCAAAACAAGTGTTCTCTGCCAGGTGGGTAGGAAAAGGACCCATAGGAAGACCGAGATCTAGGTGGATTGAAACAGTAAAAAGTGCCTTAGAAGATAGAAATATAAGATCTGATAATAATAAATTTAGTTTAGTCCTTTATCCAGGTGTAAGCAAACAAAGTTTGCACCTGAAAATATCTTCAGGACTGAGGTAAGGTGGTACATCCCTTGGCAACTCGTAGCAAAGGTGGACCAAGCTCTCATCACTCCTTGTCTCAGTATCTCCCATAATGCAAAGCACATCTCCTTGCAGACATGTATACTGCTATACATTAAGGGAAGGGCCACTATCCAGACCGGTTTCGACCTTTATTGAGGTCTCATCAGTGGGAGGCAGACCCAGAATGGTCATACTAAGGCAGAAGCAATGAAGAGGTCATATTTACCTACACAAGTTGCCAACCGGTGTACCACCTTATTATTAAATTACTCTGGATTTAGAGAAAGATGTTGGAAGTTTATTTTGCACTTGGTTAGACTATAATAAATTTAGTTTAATCCTTTATCCAAGTGTAAGCAAACAAAGTCTGCACCTGAAAATATCTTCAGGACCTCTCCATTGCTTCTGCCTCCCACTGACGAGACCTCAATAAAGGTCAAAACCGGTCTGAGTAGTGGCCCTTCCTTTAAGGCATAGCAGTGAAGGGAAATAGCAAAGCATATGTCTGCAAGGAGATGTGTTTTGCATTATGGGAGATGCTGAGACAAGGAGTGATGAGAGCTTGGTCCACCTTTGCTATGAGTTGTCAAGGGATGTGCCACCTTACCTACAAAATATCCTGAAGATATTTTCAGGCTCAAACTTTGTTTGCTTACACTTGGATAAAGGATTAAACTAAATTTATTATAGTCTAACCAAGTGCAAAATAAACTTCCAAGATCTGATAATGTTGGAGTCTTGATAGGTAACAGACTGATTTGGAGGAAAATTGTAGATAGGAAGTTAGTAATGATGTAATTTTTCATGTAGTACTATCATATCCTTACACCCCTTGAGGGTATATATCAGGAATACACCCCTTGGGGGTATATATCTGGAATTTGATGGTGACCAGGATTTACTGCCAATTTCTCACTTCTGTTTTAACCCAATGGTGAATATATCTTGAAGGTGAAATAAAATAAAAAATAAATCAGGGAAAAAATTGGCCATGACACAAGCCTTGTTTCATAGAAAATGATCACCTTATATTATTATTATGTGACAACTCCAAGGAGTTTAAAGACTCATTGAGGGAGGGCACTGTTCTACAACTCTCCATCTCTTCCACTCAATCCACCAGCTACAGTGAACCACATCATCTACACCAATGCCATCTACTGCCCACCACTGCGACTAGTATTTTCACAGACAATCACAACATCCAGCTCATGGTGGGATTCAAACATGCAGTTCTTTTGGCTGGAGAGCAAATACACTAACCATTCGACTGTCCATTAATTGGAAAGTTCTCTGGCTAGTTTGTTTTGCTGGAGGAAAAAATTCTGCAAGCAACAGCTATATGAGACCAGCTACTAACCTTTAGATGAGAAGCAACTTGTAATGTTCCTCTAATACAGTAATTGAGGATTTAATCCAGTTTTGTTTTGTTTTATCTTCATCTTCAAATCAACTGACAATCTTCACCAGCGATTCCAACATTTATTCAAAATGTAGTATCTAAAAGCAACTAAAGACATATCATTCAAGATA
This sequence comes from Typopeltis vanoorti, assembly GCF_054136105.1. Taxonomy (NCBI): domain Eukaryota; kingdom Metazoa; phylum Arthropoda; class Arachnida; order Uropygi; family Thelyphonidae; genus Typopeltis; species Typopeltis vanoorti. Next base: position 1,688,228 of record NC_143572.1, on the reverse strand, counting down.
TCTCTGACAGTTATGGTCTGGTTAGTAGGCTAACCCCCCACAGTATCCCATTACAATATGAGGCAATTTTGCAGGTGGATACTTTTTAGTGGTTTGTTGAATAAAGTGTTAACTGATTTCTGACAGCAAACTATCTAGTTGTAATCCTTTTCAGAAATAGTTGCCAAACAGCTCGAAAAACACTCCTAAGGGCCACCAAAGCTCTCGACTTATTTATTGGTATTCTGAACGGTGCCGGATAGAGACGAACAGAGTCATACCTGCAACGCAGTTGAGCTATAACTTGATATCTGCCCCTTCAAAATTTGGTGTGCACGGAAAGTGTTTGCAAAAACAAACATCATTTCCCAAAGTGCAACAATAGAGCTGAGAGCCTGACTAATAAATTTTCTCACGAATATTTATTTGCGGTTCTATATATAGTTCTTGAGAATATACAGCAAAATAAAATATTAAAATTTTTAATATTAAATAATGATATGAACAAAACATACCTTCTGACATCCTCAAAATCATGTAATGCCTCCCTCATTAAGCATAAAACATTAATAACAAACTGATTTGACTTGTTCTTCAACCTGATAATGAGGAACAAGCGAAAGAAACGGAGCGCGGACACGTGAGATTCCGAAATACACCACTGAATTCAAATACAAAAGCGATTCCGATAACTTATTTTATAACAATCTTCATTCTTACTTCGACAACAAGCGTCTCGTGAAATATAGGTGGCTATTTGGTTTTGTTGTTTTTTATGTTCACTTTTAAATGAGAAAAGTAGTGTTCGAACACAAGATTAAAAAAAATGTCACTTTTACAGTGGCTTAGCTATGAGGGTGCGGAGGGGGAGATCCGCCCCGGGCGTCACTTTTCACGTGAGACAATTTTATTTTTCGACGACTATTCTATTTATATTAACTTAGTAATTTTTATTACTTAATTAATAATTAGTTTTCAACATATAATTATTTTCAATAATTACTTACAACTAAAATAAACATAAACATACTGTTTTAATTTCTTTTCGTAGTTTTGACTTTTTGTAGTATTTTTGGTGTCTATTGAGAGGGGCGGCAAAAGCTCTAGCTACGCCACTGCACTTTTATTATTATTATTTGACACCAGGGAGTCCAAGGACTAATCGAAGGATGGCACCTGCTCCACAACTCCGTCTCCACTATTCAATTACCAACTGACCACAACTACACCAACGCCATCTACCGTCGACCAACACTGGTATTTATACAGACAATTACAAACATCCATGCCCACGGCGGGATTCGAACCCGCAGCCTTTTTCGCTGGAGAGCGGATACGCTATCCACTAGGCCAATTTAAATGAGAAAAGTAATGTTAGAACACAAGATGGGAAAAAAAAAAAAAAATATATATATATATATATATATATATATATATATATATATATATATATTTTTTTTTTTTTTCCCATCTTTTCATTTTTTTTCCCATTTTTTCCCATATATATATATATATATATATATATATATATATATATATATATATATATATATATATATATATATATATATATTAGTATTTATATATTTATTTAGTATTTATCAAAAAAAAAAATCACCCAACGCCTTTTATTCCCATTTAGTTTTTTTTTTTTGACTAGATGGGTGAAGCAAGAATGCTTTTCATATTCCCCATTATCAGTAGAAGAAAATTTATGGATCGAGTAATAAAGAGCAATAAGTTCTGATCATGGCAGGAGGGTAACAGAAATAGCTGAGCCTCAGTTAAAACTTCATTGGCTACAGCATTGCCATCCATTACCCTCCCTGGTACCCATTTTAGTCGCCTCGTGCGACATGCATGGGCTACAATGAGCTATTCTTATCCCGGCCATCACACGGGGTATTCCCATATAGTGAATAGCCAAGGTAGTTTTAGCTCTATACATAGGGAGACCTCCACAGGTAACCAATCAGAGATGGCTGGCCCAAGGCTGTGACTAATTATATCATTGTATCCAGTGAAGGAAGGCGACTGACAAGTGCTGCTATTTCGTGGTCCCTAATCCTAACACCATGTTTACTGTCTGAAAATAGTGTGGATTCTATGGTCGATTTTTTCTTTTTTGAGTTTACAGGACGAAAATTCCGGGTTTCCGGGATAAAAAACTCGTTTACCCATGCCAGAGATCGACTAACTCGGAAACCGCTCGAAAAAACCGCGATGAGTCCTTGACTCCCTAGAGGTCTCAGATAATAATAATAATAATAATAATAATAATAATAATAATAAATGTTCACTAAAATTTCTTCAAGTCGCCGACTTGAGGAACTTTTGAAGAATTGTTTAACGCTCTTTATTTGTGCGATATAGCGAGAAGAACAGCACACGCCACTTTCACTGAGCTACAAAGACTAATATTCATTTATTTATTCATAAATTAGTAGCACTGTACATATCACTAAGGTTTTACTCAAAATCATGAAATGTTTATCATATTCAGAGGTGGGTGACTAAGATGGTTTTGGACTTGTGGATTTTGAAGATTTGTGGGTTACAATGATAGACAGAAGGAAGAGAGGTGACATCAGTGGAGCACCCAGAGGGGGGCCAAGGGGTTCTGCCACCCGAAAGAAAAAGGAAAAAAAAAACACTAGAAAATTTTCCAAAACTCTTTTTCTTAATTAAAATTCATTTCTTTATTTATGTTGTGTCGTGTTTTTATTTCTATACTACTTATGAATTAGCGATCATTGCAGATGCTCATTCATAGGTCGTATGCAATGTGTAGTATGTATTCTCAAATCTTCTGCTCAACTCGCATCCCCCCTCCCAAGACGAAATCCTGAGTGCGCTACTGGGTGATATGATAGAAAAATTCAAGTTACTGAAAGGGTTTTATAGAATGGAAGTGGAAGAAATTATTCACTATATGACAGGTAGGATAGAAACAAGAGGTCATCACTGGAAATAGAATAAACATTTAGTTAGAAAGAATGCGAGGTCTAGATGAGTGGAAAGAGTTGCCTGCAGTTGTTGTCAATTGTTCTTCATCAATGCATCAGTTTAAAGAGAGGTATGAGTAGTGTGTAAATACTGACCAGCTACTCTCTCACATGATGAAATTCTGATTGGACTGTGGATGGTATCATAAGTATATTGTGAACTATGCTGTGAGCCTCCTGTAATGAGTCTTTTAACTCCATGCAGATATCTGTTAATAATAATAATAACAATAATTACCCTTAATTCACACACACACTCTCTCTCTCTCTCGAAAAGGTATTTCATTCATACAGTCGCTGAGAAAAATTCTGTCCTTATTCCCTTGCTATGAGTACCCTTTTACAATGATCATTCGTATTTTATCCTGCTGTGTCGAATTTACAATATCTTATATCTGTCCCATAACCTATTTCATTCATAAACAACATAAATATGTTGTTTATGAATGAAACTTAATATGTTAATATATCTTTGTATATAATATTCTCTGATAATGATATCTTAGTTTCCTTCTTTGCATCTTATCTATAACTTCCAATACGTTTATCAAAATCGAGGTGATAGGATCTGAACGCTAGTATGAATAAAGTCGGCTGTTAGTCTTATAAAGTGATACCTACTTATTTCTAATTATTGGCATTTTCCTTGGCCTCAAAGAAAACCTAGGTGCTAAATATATACATATGAATTATGTCACCCGAATTTGAGAATTTTTGTTAACTGTAATTCGAAGTTCTTCGATTACCACAACAACTTTCTGTAATGAAAATCCCCATTACAAATATAAAGCATGAATCTATTCACGTCGAAGAATGCAAAGCGCGTAGCAAGGCTCATAATGAGTTCCTTTTTTTCTTTCTTTACATCACTAGTCTCTTCAAACACTCCAAAAATAATCCATGTCAGAGCCACACCTTTGCTGCTTTGATTCGTTGCCAAATACCTTAATGAGACTCTTAGATTAGACATATACTTTTTGGTTAAAAACGCCTAAATATGGATCCTGTTAACTTTAACCTAAAATATTAACATAAGCTTTTCAAATGAAGGTAGAATTGACTGCAGTATACACCAAATTACTAAATATAATATAACTGAGTTATGGACTATTAATTGGCAATAATAGCCACACAATCTCGCCATTACCAATGTATTTAATAGATTAAATGTCAAAAACTATAGGCAGTGTCTCAACACTAGTTGCCCATATTTTATAAGTTCTTTGCATCATCATTATCATTATTCGAGTATCTGCATACAGTTAAAACACTCTTTGTGGGAGACCTACACTGACCATAATTCACACGATAACTATCATACCTCTCCTGAAACTCGTTGAGAGTCGGGCATTCAAAACTACTTCTATTAATCTATTCCACTCATCCGCCGATCTCCAAGCAAAAAAAACTTATCTGTACATCCTTTCTAACCATACTCTTATAAAACTTCCAGGGGAGATGACCTTTTGCCCCTTCCCTAGTCGTCGTGTATTGAAAATTTTGTTTTGTGTCAATCTCATTGAATCACTTTAGTAATTTATAAGTTTTCATCATTAATCTATCCTCTACCTTTCAACTAAACTCTACAACCCATAAACCTTCAATTTATCCTCTCGAGCATTCCACAGACCCGTCATCAGATTGGTCACTCGACTATGAATCCTCTCCACAACCTGATCCCCAAGACTACATGGTCACTTTCCCGTATTGAATGTAGAATTGCTGTAGTAGTTATTAATGTCTTCTGATGCTATTACCAGATTGAACACTGTTAAATCCCTGCTCTCCTCCATCACATGCTGTTTCGGATAACTATCCCTTAGTAAATGTATATCCAATTTCATTTTGCCATATGCCCTTTCCTCTATTCAATCCATTTCGATTCATTCTGGTGTCCATAACCCTAATACAATATTTTGTGTTAGCGTTAGAAAAGGAGTTGGCAACACATGCTAGCCGTCTCCGGTTTGCAGGCATTTCCGGTCTGTAGCACTCCACATTCTTCTTTAGACTGCTAACATTTTCCATAGTTAAATTACTATCAATCCAAGTTTCTTCTAGATACACAATTAGTCTTTTCTCCTCCCTGAAACGTCATATTGCTCTCAAATACTGCGTTCTAGATATAACAATGCCACTTCGCTCCATGATAAGTTTCCTTTTATTCTGGGACTTTTTAAAACAAAATCCGATTTCATGAAGTATTTTCCTTAAAAATGCTCTTTTCCAAGGAAAATTAATTTTTTCCTTCAGCACAGGACTCATCGGAACAGTTGGCACTCTTTTCTCGACCACGTAAAATTCGTGAATAGTTCTTCTTATAACGTTGCATCAAAATCATTCAAAGCTACGGTTTCGATGGTTTTATTTCTCTGGCGCTTTTTTTAGGAGATTTAAATTTTGGCTTACCTTCATCTTTTGATTCCCTACGAATTCTTTTAACAGTCGACGCCGATACGCCGGCAATTGCACTTGCACGTTTTATGACTTGAGAAAGGGAAACAACGAGACTGCCTTTTAACGATTCTTTTTCGCAGAATGTCAGCACATTATTCAATATTCTTTTGCAAGAGCTACTGAAACGTTTAACAATGGAACTTGTTGACTGTACTAGATCCATTATACAAATTAATAATACAAAAATGCAAAAAAGTGACAACAAAAATCAAGCTACTACTAATACAGCAACAGACAAGAAAGCACGTGATTTCGCATGTTGGCGACCAATTCATACATCCTTTATTTCTTTCTACCCTTCAACATGAATCGACTATTCTTGGCAAAACGCCAAGCAGAGATCTACTTGTGGGCGTACTATACCCAGTTACAGCGTTTCGATAATGTGAACTTTAATTATAATCACCCTTTTGCTAACGCCTTTTAATTCCCCTATAGGAGCTAGTTTCTGCATCCCAGAAACCTCGCATTTCTGGGATGCAGTCCTTTGCTGTTGCAGCCTACAACTTGCCATATACAGATGGATGCCACTCGATGATTCCCATGATTGTAAACAACCAGCATTACATGCAATATGTGTCTGTTATTGCATTTAGTATAATAAGTGCTCCTTGACTAAGTGGGAGTTGCAGTTTTTTTCACTATTTCTGCCATATCGTAGTGGAGGATGAGTTCACATTTATTAAACTGGATGACATTCATTTTTATTATGGACGTGCCAATGAAGTCGCTCATGAATCACGTCGGCTTTATTAAGAAACTCTTAGAAGTCGAATACCATCACTGCCTTTGTGAGCTGGCCATGTTATCTGTGCTAAAAAAGAATGAAGGAAGGTGGGGATAGATCAGGGTATTTGAAACTGAGGAGTGTATACTACGAATTCTGGTATGGAATCTGTGCATTAGCACATTGAGGTTATATACGAATATCAGCTTTATCTGTATTATTTCCAGCAGGTTCAGGAATTTTTGCTAGGCGATAAACGTCGATTAGTAATTTAATATTATGTCAGTAGCTCCCAACAATATATGAGACACTAACGATATCTATCTCTTGTGTGCTTTTCATACACTAAGTCACTCGAGAAATGTGTTTCAACATCGTCACAAAAAAGAACGTAATCGAACAAGAATCAAAATTATATCAGTTATTCTGGTGATAGAGCGCGTTACAGAACCAAACTCCATTTCAAGACAGCTACATAAGCATCTATCCTCAATATCAATTAAATAAAATATAAATAAAAAATCAGCTAACGCCTTTTATGGAGACTGAATGGGCAGTTCAATCTCCACCGGTAGCCAATCGGAGATAGCTGGCCCATGTCTATCACTAATTATAGCAGCCACTGATGAAAAGGCTGGCAAACAAGTGCTGCCATCACTTGGCACCTAACCCTAACAAGATATGTCACTGTCTGAAATAATATGGGTACTACGGTCGATTTTCGTGAGTTTACGGGACGAAAAACCCGCGTTTCGGGGAGGAAAAACCCGTTTGCCTGTGCCAGAGATCGACTAACTTGGGAACCAGTCGAAGATAGGCTTAGAAAAAGTTCCTCCAGTCAGCGACTAGACTAGAACCTAGGTCTAACTTCAAGCTACCAAGCGCAGAGGACGCAAGCGCCACTTCCATTGAGGTACACAGGCATGATAAATTACCTTGCAATTATTCCTCAATATCAATTAAATAGTACCTTGCAATTATTACTGAAATTGCGATTACTGAAAAGAAGTTACATATGTCCACTGCTTGGAAAGAAGTTAATGGACACCACTACGTGAGGAACAAATAGCCATGGCACCTACCTTGATAAGAAGCAGGAGCTGCTTTCACTGCGATGACTGCAGAAATAATACGGGAGATACGAGACATATTTTCCACAAGCCTACGGAGTTGAAAATTTCGACCATTCTTGTAAGCATGTCATATCCTGGACATTTGTGGAGTGGACATCCCCTTGACCTCACCTAATGCTCAGTTCATTCCACAGATGTCAAATAGGTTTGAGATCAAAAGTTCTATGGAGACCAATCAAGTGCCTTTGTGTTCATATCCACAACCAACACAGTTACAGCAGAAACTTTATGACACGGTGCAATTTCTTGCTAAAACAGAAATGGGCAGTTTCGTAGATACACCACAAAGTAGGAAGCATTGCATTGTTTAGACGGTCCAGATACCTCTTGAAGTACAATGTTCATAGCACAAGAAACATAGATCCGATGCTAAACCAGGAAAAAATAGGACGTCATCACTGCCACTTCCGAATTATATAGCTGGGGTTAAACCCTCTGATAGGAGACATTTCCCGGGCATTCACCACACTCATACTCACACTCGTCCATCTGTCCAGTACGGAGTGTAAAATGATTCGTTGCTCAATAACACTTTTCCAAGCTTACATGTCCCACTGTACACGAACATTGCACCAATGAATCAATGCTGCATACTGTTTCGCGTAATGTAGGGCTTGCATATTGCTATCCTATCATGGAAACCCAGGTTATGAGCCTCGTTTCTGAATGTTTTTGTGCAGATTCGTGTTCCAGTTAATGGATGGAAATCTGCATTCAATGTGTCAGACGATGAATGGCAATTTTTACATATTAAGCTTCGTATCATCATACTCTCACGTTCGGTGAGTGTGGTGGGTCATCAACCTGGGGATAGCACTTGCAGCTGACTCTCTGCGTTTCTATCTCAGTATGTTATCACGGATTGTTGACCTGAGATCGAAAAATTTGTCAACAGTTTGCCAAACAGATAGTCCTGCAAAATGGCTTGCTATCATAACGCCTATTTCAAACTCTGTTGGTTCCCTTCTCAGATCCCGAACACAGTTGCACTAACTTGGAAGTATTATACTCCTCTAATTTATACCGGTTACAAACAGGTGACTCGTTAAATGACACGATACACCTTGCGCATGGTGTTCATTGATTTCTCTCCAAGCAGTGCATAAAGTCATTCCTATTAACTATAACAAAATTCAGTGAGTGCTGTTTATGGATAACAGTGAAAAACTACAGATATGCACAATGAAAATCGACATTCAGTTGTTAAGTCAGGAAATCATTAGCACGTTCCAATCAGTATATGCGCACACAACTTCGGAGACCGATTAGTAGGACCGTATGTTTCAAAACAAGCTTACAGCTCATTTGTACCTTGAATTTTCTTCCTGGAAAGTGGGGTTTTTCATTCTGCAAACAAACCAGACAAAAAGGCAAGAAGAACACGCGATTTGTAACACTGGCCTTATAGTCTTAGTTTTTTTCCGTACATCCAAGACTAAAAAAACATCTTGCACAGAGTGCTAGATAACATTCATTTGGGGAGGAGGAGAAGCATGTGGTTCGTGAATAACGGACTCCACCATACTTCATTCGTGAGGGTCAAGGTTATCTTGGTCAAAGGCTTTCTGAAAGGCAAGTTGCTCGAACTAGACCACTTACATAGTCTTCACGGACACTTGGCTTAAAACCTGTGAATACTGTATTTATTTAACTTATTTATGCAATCCAACCAATTGAGACATTTTGATGGATTCAGATAATGAGTTGACTATACATTCACAACACCACACACAACTTAAGAATTTCCAGTGCTTGAGATTGTCATTGATAAGAAATGTGAATGACCGCATGACTGGTAACAGAGGTCACTCTGATCAAAGTTGGACACCAGCTGTGAGATATCCTGCAGTGTTACTTTTGCCGATTACTTGAGATTTATGCTTATTTATTGACATTTTGCCTTCGTCTGCATTGCAGGTTGTCAGTGTTTTCACTGCGACTACAAAGAACTGTCAAAAATGCGAGGCTCCCAGACTAATCTATCATTTGTATAGGTACTTTTCCTTTGTTTCAATGTAGAAAATACTCGTAATTTTAGTTTCATGAGCAGAGTGAGGAATAGTCCTATATATATATATATTACATACACATATAGATTGAATTCATATTATATATATATATATATATATATATATATAAGTTAAAGATACCAAGTAATTTCATAACCTTGGTTTTAATCCTTTTCCCCAAGTAAGTAAACAAATAAGTTTGCATCTGAATGTAGTTCGACTTGAACTACGTACAGGCGCAAACTTATGTGTTTGCTTACTGGGAGAAAACGATTAAAAGCAAGGTTATAAAATTACTTGGTATATATATATATATATATATATATATATATATATATATATATATATATATATATATATATATATATATATATATACTACTATTAACTCGGGTTTGGGAGGATATGTTCATTTTTAATATTAACTGACTTAAAATCAGAGAATTATAACAAAATGAGATTTATTTGAAAACGCAACATGTTTCGTCGAGATTGACTTCATCAGACGTTAAGAACATAGAAAGATATTAAAAGACACTGAAAATAACATTGAGACGATTTAGTGGCAATTATGTATAGAGACTCTCTACGATGTTCATAGTTTATTTAAGCTTCAATGTTTTAGTGTTTTCTTTTTTCTTTCTTTTGTAATGTCACCTGATGAAGACTGTTACAAGCCGAACTAGTCGTGTTTTTATATTAAAACCATTTTACTTAAACCTCGGTTCTAGTCATTCAATTCTTTATATAGTCATTCAATTCTTTATATATATATATATATATATATATATATATATATATAAATCAGCTAACGCCTTTTTATTCCCGTTTATACGGGAGTAGGCGAGGCCATTTAGCCCTATCTAACTTTTGGAGACTGAGTGGGCAGTTCAATCTCCACTGGTACCCAATCAGAGACAGATGGCCCAAGGCTATCACTAATTAAGCGGTACGCAGTGAAGAGAGACGGCTCAAATGTGCCGCCATCTCGTGGTACCTAACCCTAACACAATATATTTAATATCTGAAATAATGTGGGTTCTACGGTCGATTTTCTTGAGTTTACAGGACGAAAAACCCGAGTGTATGTATATATATATATATATATATATATAATATGAATTCAATTCGATATAGAAAATAATAAAGAGTTATTATTTTCTATATCGGAAGTAAATTTTATATTAGGAAGGTGGATGTTTAGATGACGAAGAAAATCTGTGAGAGCTGTGTGCCCGTGATTCCAAATAATGAATATATCATCAACATATCTTTTCCAAACTTTTGGTTTAAATGAGAAGGAAGATATGGCTTTCTTTTCAAAGTCTTCAAGGAAGATGTTAGCTAGCACTGGGGACAAAGGGTTGCCCATTGCCAGGCCTTGTTTTTGTTGGTGAATGGAGTCCTTATATCTGAAGTAACCAGAATGAATGCAATGCTTTAATAAAGTGAAAATTTTTTTTGGATAATTTGTCCTGTAGTAATGTAAGTACCTCGTCCGTAGGAACGTTAGTAAATAAAGATATAATGTCCAAACTAGCTAGAATATCATTATCATCGATGGGAATATCGTTAATATGAGAAACAAAATCTGGGGTGTTTTTGATGAAAGATGAAGATTTATTGGAGAAACACTTGAGGTACTTTGCAAAATATTTTGAAAGTTTATATGTAGGTGAATCAATTCCTTCCATAATTGGGCGAAGAGGGATGTTTTCTTTATGAATTTTTGGAACTCCATAGATGCGTGGGATAAGAGGATGTAGAGAGCGTAATGAGAGGCGAATATTATGAGGAAGTTCACTCGCAGTCTTTAACAAGTTGTTTGTACGGTTTTGTAATTCTCTTGTAGGATCTTCCTGAAGAATTGAATATATTGAACTATCTTCAAGTAATTGAAGCATTTTGTTGTGGTAATCTTCAGAGTTGAGGATGACCGTAGAGTTGCCTTTATCTGCAGGTAAAATAATAATGTTACTGTTCTGTTTTAGATTTTTTAGGGCTTTTCTTTCAGCCACTGAAATATTATCTGTTGGAGGTTTGGCATTATTTATAATAAAAATCGATTCAATACGAAGAAGTTTCCCCAAATCATTAGGAATGAGTGAACTTGCTTTTTCTATTTTTGTAAGAAGAGATTCTTTAGGGATAAATTTTAGTGAGGGAATAAAATTGAGACCTTTGCTAAGAATATTCGTTTCTGCATCCGTTAACATATGAGAAGATTTGTTCACTACAACCTTTTCAGGATTAATACGGGCATCACTATGACCAGATCTGTTTTGTGTCCTTATTAGATTATTAAATTTCTTGATAAGAGTGTATTTATTCTTGTTTTGTATTCGTGTGGCTTGTGCTTCACTGTTAATGATAAAATCATGTAAGTTAACATTATCCATAATTTCTTCAAGTTTTTGAGTTAAAGATCTTTTAGTGCTGAACAAAAAAGCTAAACCACGTTTTGTGTCTGTAATTCTTTCGCTGAGGAGATCCATTTTAGTTTTACGATAGATTCTTTTAGCGCGTTCCGTTGTTATCTTTTCTTTAAAAGAGATGAAATTGGGAAAAACTGCATGGAACTTACAACGTTTGAGGAAAACTAACCTGTTTATTTTCAATCCTATTTTCTTCAATGTTCTTTTAAAATTCCTTTGAATTTTCATTAGAGACGCCTCGTCATTTAGGCTATAGATGTGGCGATCAGCTTTTACTCGGTTGTTATACATTTGAAAAAAATAGATTTAATGACTCCAAGACCGAGATAACATATAAAGATTTTAATTTTAATTTTAACCCGGTCCACTTAAATAATAATTTAAGTTATAACATCCCAGATAGCCATGCTGCAGTTATTCAATATTGGCGTTCACGTGAACTTGCACGCACAATTGCAACAAACAATGGCACGCCAGTTGGAACAACTTGAAAAATACAACGTTTTTATGTATCGATTATGTGAGGCAATTTGTACCTGTAATTTCCAGTTTGTTTAAATAATTCAATGTTTATTAGCATTCCTTTCCTTTATAAATACCTGAAGAAGGCTGCTATATGCCGAAACTAGTAGTATTTATCATTAAAATCTTTATATGTTATATCGGTCTTGGAGTCATTAAATCTATTTTTTTCAAATATATATATATATATATATATATATAATGCTTATATATATATATATATATTAATTAACGTATTTCATTTGTTATTTATTTTAACTTTTATATATTAATTGATATTATTTATTTCAGTTTTTATCTACTGGGAAAAATTTATTTCTGCTGGGAAAAATCTACAAACATCTTCCGTTGCAATGACGAAATAGAGAGAAAAATTGTGGAATCGAGAGAAATCATCTTCAATCCTGTTCATCTAAATAACAACTTAAGCTACAACCTCCCAGATAGTCATTCAGCTGTAATCATGTACTGGCGTTCACGTGATGCAGCAAGCACGCACTCTGCCAACAATGCAACAAATGAAAGAACAGCTTCAAATACAAATACAACGTTTTCATGCTAATTATGTATAAAGACTGTCTATGTTGTTCATAGTCTTTTAACCCTCAATGTTTAGTGTTTTTTCTTTTATAATGTCACCTGAAGAAGGCTGTTACAGGCCGAAACTAGTACTGTGTTTATATTAAAACCCTTTTAATTAAATGTCGGTTCTAGTCATTCAATTTTTTTCATAAAACTATGTATGTTAACCGAGTCAATGATCATTCTGTCATATATATATATATATATATATATATATAGCAATTTTTAGTATTAAAATTTGTAATATTAAAAAAAAATATATATATATATATATATATATATATATATATACATTTTTTTTTTTTCTAGAAGAGATCCGAGCGGTATATGTAATTGATCAAAACAATATTAAGTGCGTGACCTTTAACCAACATCCCTAAACACACAAACAAAAAAAAATTCTCATTTTTAATAGTATTTCGAACTGAAATGAAATTCGAAGTGCATGCAGCGATGCATTTACGCGTGGTTAGACTTTGAATACTCCTGTCTGCAAAATAACTGTTTTTTTTTGTCACAATATTATTTGCAGTAAACGAAGAGTGGGATAATGGAACTGATTTAAGATCTGAAGCATCTTAAAATGAAATGTACGTAATAGTAACATCAGTAATAGCAATAATATATATATATATATATATAAATCATTTATTTTATTAAGTCTTTGCACGTGATATTAACATGATTAATTTGACATATTACATGTGAATATGTATACGTTATTTTAATCTATATCTCTTTGCTTAGTTTTTTAAAATACGTTTCAATGGAATTTTAATGAACTGCGCACATTTATGTTTTATGAATCTCAAGGATATATTTTTAGTGTGATTTACATCGAATCCAGTAATAAATAACGAATTATCTGAATTATTGAAAATTAGAGACAAAGAGGCACAAAATAATTTTTCTGTTTTAGTATTAGGTTAACCAATGCTGGCGTACACCATCTTGTCAAAAGTAAATTCTTTTTGTAATTTAATTTCTCATTAATATTAAGTTGTTTGGATAAATCTTGAAAAAGTAATTTCGATTATCTTATTTTGGATTTTATTTACCGCTATATTTTTTGAATAAAAGCGATGACAGAATGTGTCTAAAAAATCCCCGTGGCAGATATTTATGCCGATTCGCATGATAGTCCAACGGTACACTCTTTGTGGCAGGACTGCTTAGTCAGTTTATTCTCCTGTTTCCTCGAATTTAAAGAGATCCAGAAAGCGAAGATCTTCCTTGAATTCTGTGTATCCTCGTGGGAAGCTATGATATTGTTTATCGTTCGTTTCCAGCGGCCGATTACAGGAACTTTTTATAATCCTCTTTTTACAGTGGATCCGGTATCAGTCGATCTTTGTATCAGGCAGGAATTTTTTTTTTTTTTTTTGTTTGTTTTCTGCTGAACTTTCCCATAAGTTGAGAAATGAATAGCAACCTTCATCTTGACTTATTGTGAACAGTGAAAGCAGTTTTCCTTTTATTTTATTTATTTATTGCCAAATGGACAAATAATACAATTGCCAAATGGACAGACCAGCGAAGCTGGTCTGTCCATTTGGCAAATGTATTATTTTTTTCTTCCTCTTTTCCTCTCTCTCAGTTTATATTTATGCACTTATTTTGGATATCGATATATTTCCATCCTATATCAATGTTGTTTCCTTCCATTGCTCTCTGTATTCACTGTCCTTTATGTTTAAACTACCAGTGTTCTGTATTCACTGTCCTTTATGTTAAAAATACCTCGAATTTAACTACCAATTTAAATTAACATTATCTCAGCTGTGTGTATTCTGGTGCCTTAATATTGGACTCATAAATAAACTTCATATTAAAATTAGGATTAGTATAAATCTGAAATAAGGAAGTAGAGATTATATAGTATCCACGTTAATACACAAGAGCACAATGCTCCGGAACGTTCAATACAGTTGATAGTAAATACACCGCTGCTTGGAAAGAAGTAAAGAACACCCACATGCGCAAGGTTTGGATGACATGTTTATAGCCGCAAATATGAGAAATATGATGTTCCTAAGTCAGTGCAACTGTGTCGTTGTAAAATTGCCAAGAGAAGGGAACTGGGCAAGTTTGAAAGAGGCATCGTGATAGGATGCCATGTTGCAGGACTATCTGTTCGGCGAATTTTAGACAAAGTGGGAGATACCAGGTCAGTAATTGCTGATGGAAAACCCACCCCATCCTCAGTGGACAATCCACCACAGTCACCGAACGTGATCATACGATGATACGAAGCATAATATACAATGACTGACATTCGACGGTTGACATATTGAATACAGAGTTCCAGGCATTGACTGGAACACGAATCTGCAGAAAAACATTCAGAACAGAGGCTCACGACACGGGTATCCATGGTAGGATCACAATGCGTAATCCCCACATTACCTGAACCACCATGCAGCTTAAGTGAGGTACAAAGAGCATGTAGAAGTGGTTCGTGAAAGCTATGTTATGGGGCGATGAATCACAGTACACTACACCTTCTACCAAGCAAATGGACAAGTGTAGGTGTGAAGGATGCTCGGTGAACATTTTTTACCAGGGTGCATAACCCCAACTATGAAAATCCAACGTGGCGATGTGATAGTATGGTCCTTTTTTTTCTTCCCTGGTTTGGCCTTAGACCTCTGTTTGTGGTGCCATGAGCATTGAAATCTGAGAGGTATCTGAACATTCTGGACAATGCAATACGTCCTGCTTTGTGGTATTTCTACCGAATTGATCACTGTGTATTTCACCAAGACCATGGAAGTCTTATTAAATGGAGCCCATTTAATAAGACGACCTTATTAAATGGGTTCCATGGCTATTTGAATCTCACACGATGGTGTCCGTTCACTTCTTTCCAAGCAGTCTATGGACGTCAATATGCATATGTTGATTTCGCACCATAGATGTCCGAATATTGATTTTATTAAACTTTAGTTGGATTTGCATGTAGATCGAGTAAAATTGCCGTGATAGGCTATGCATTTGGCAAAATGCAACATAAAGGAATCCGGTTCAGTTGTTGCTTAATGAATGATATCAATAAAATGCTATTATGAAGTACATCCTATGAAAAATAATAAAAAATTCGTAACCTTTTATTCCTTTGTAGGGAGTATTCGAGGCCGTTTTTGCCCTAAGTTTTGGAGACAAAATTTTGTAAATGTTTTAACACCAAATGAATTTATTCCATCCATGCTAAATTTGCATGGTTTTATCAGTAATAATCCAAATAGCACAATGAATTCGAATATTTTAAGGACTAGCAGTTGTCATCATCTTAAATACCAATTTTCATTAAACTCGATCCTGTTAAAGCTACGTTAGTATTTTGTACAAATTCCCAAATGTTCTCTCATCCTTCTTTTTCATGTTAAACTCAGCGGACCACTTACCACTGAGTTTAACTAAGCTACTTAGATCTGAGTAGCTAAGTAACTGAGCTACTTAGAAACCGGATTACTGCTCACGATAGGCCTGATAATCTAGGCCTGTAAATGCATGTGTTCTGACTATTTTTTCTGTTTTATATCAATGCAAAACCAATTTTTAGAGGGAAAAAGCTGCTGTGCCATATGAGAAGACTGGCTAACTCATGTTCAGCTGAACTGTCCTGATAAAATCACGTACTAGATGGGATTCGAACTTAGGCCTTTCTACTCAAAGAACATTCCCAATACGAACTGACCTAAAAAGGTTCTTCAAAGTTGAAAACTTTTGTAAAATTTCGAGCTAGAAAATATCTACTCAAAAAGAAAATAACATGTGTAGCCCTACCGAAATCGAATTTGCCGTGTATAGTGCTAGATTCCTGGAAGAAAGTTCGTTCTAATTGGAAATTTTAGGCTCCTACAAAAACAGGTTTTCTAGCCTTTTTCAATGACATCGTTTGTACCTTACATACTCGGAACAAGTAAATAGGGATTTTCCTTTAGGAATCTAGGTTGTTTTCACTTCGCATCTCAAGAAAATTGTGATGCAAAAAATTGATCACAGAATTCACACTATTTCAGAGAATAACATATAGTGTTATATAATTATCTGGAAACAGCCGCCATCAACCTTAACTGATAGCCAGCTATCAGTTAAGGTTGATGGTGCAGACTGATTTGCTATCAATTTTGAAAAAAAAAAAAAAAGCATAGGGCTGAGACGATCTTTACTATTCCGTTTGGGAAATAAAAGCATTAATAGATTTATTTTTTTTTTTTTAAAGAAAATTGAGATAGCTTGACATGCTATTGTAAGGATCCATCTCTAATATGAATAATATTAGGTTCGCCAGCTAGCGATAAAGAATCATATACCGGTTGGGAAACAAATTCTAATAGAGGAGGTGCATTTTGTGAATCTCACATAAACATCATTTGTTTCTTTTCTTTATAACCATTTTCCAGTATGGATTTTACTGAATCATTCACGGATAACTTTTGTTATGAAGTGAATTATCACATTAGAACCTGTTTTGTATTATTGAGAGCTTTTTAATATGCATCACGTATATTATCATTGGAATCCTTTGTGAAATCTTTGACTACTTGAAAGTTTTCGCAGAAATTCTAAATCAATAGAACTGCCAATAACTGCAAATCGTAAAGTGCCCTATGAAAAGTTATGTGGTCAATGGTTTGAATGTTATTTTGAAATGTGGCTGACTCAAATAAGGCTCCAAGAGCAGTGCATTATATGTGCTATTAATTGCATATTACTTCTGAGAGTAAAAACATTTGTTAATTTCGTAGGCTAAGTCGCCTTCATTTGAAAATCACCAAAGGCTGTTTTTCTTCGTAGATGAAATTCAACCGTAGATCTTTCCAACAAAGGGCACCAAGTGAAATACATGGTAAACTTTTTTTGATTCAAAAGACAATTGAGAGGTTGTCCCTATGTAGTCCTTGGGAAATGATATTTGTTTCCATAGGAAGAAAGACCATTTTTAGTTGATACTAATAGTTGACTAAAGGAAACCTTTTCGAGGCTGTTTCTCAACTGTTTTCCACCTTATTCAATCATGCACATGGTTGAATAAGCATTTAAATTTAAATGCTTATTCAACTTAAATGCAATTGCTTTAAACTTAAATTTTTACTCTAAAAAAATAGAATTCACACTCTTACAAACAATAATAAATGGTGCTATATTGTTGTCTGAAATAGGATTGGGAATGGCAACAATTGCTTGTTACTTTCCTTTTCGGATGACTTTGGATAACAGTTAGTCTTTCCGCTATCTGTTTTGGCTAAGGGTGGAGGTTGACTCGCCATCGATTTTCAAAAACATTACTCAGTGATATAACAGCATATCCTACTCTCTCTGGAAAATATATATAAAAAAAACATTGGCTGGTTTATTAATTTCTTTTTAAAAAATTGATATGGAATGACAAATATTACAAGGATCCTAAAATCCTAATTTGAATATAATTTTGTCCGCTACCACAAAGTAATAATATGCAAGTTGACAAAAGAAGAGACAATGCATCGTTAATCTCATATAAGGCACTTGCTATTTATTTCTCTCTCTCTCTCTCTCTCTCTCTTTATTATCCCAGTCTCTAGCCTAATTTCACGTTTAATCTAATCTGGCTATTCACACGAAACATTTTGCAAAACGCTTCAAAAATCAACCAGTAATATGGTGGTATCCAGTAAAATTTTATTACCTCTTCCAGGTATGCAATTCACTGTCTACCAATAATTGTCCAGACACTTTAGCAATTGGGTAATTAATATGTAATATCGAGTATGTCCACTTTTGGCTTTGATCACCTCTTGCACCCTTTGAAGGAGGCTTTCCACCAATATGTGGCAGACATCATGTGAATTTTTCTCCATTCCTACATCAAAACAGCATTCAGTTCAGCAACAGATCGAGGACGTGCTGCTCTGGACCTCAATCGCCGCTCCAATTCGTCCCACAAGTGTTCTATGGGATTGAGGCCAGGACTCTGCACAGGCCAGGGCAGTCGTTTAACACCCACCTCTTTATGCCATTCCATAACAGCTGCAGCTTTGTAACATGGAGAATTGCCGTCTTGATAGTAACACAAGTCTGTTTCATTAAAAGTCCACAATATAGGCAGCACCTGATTATCCAGAATATCAAGGTACTGAGCTGCCTTCATGGAACTATGGAGAATGACCAGTGGTCCCACTCCAAACCAGTTGAATGCACCCTATACTAATAATCCTCCAGCACAAAACTTTACTCCGGGTACAACACACTGTGGTAATAACAAGCTGCATCCACACGCACACCTTGCCATCAGACTGGAAACAGGTGAACCATGATTCATTGCTCCAGAGTACCGTTTTCCAGTGTTCAATTGTCCAGTTTGCATTCTTTGCATCAAGCCAGACGAGCCTCCTTGTTCGTTATTGTGATATTGGGCTTATATGAGCTGCTCTTCTATGGAAACCCAGTTAATGGAGTTCTTTTCATACACTATCAGTGATCACTATTGGTGTTACTGGCACTATGAAACTCATCAGGAATGGTTTCTGCTAATTGTAGCCGGGTTTTGCGTGCCACTCGTTTTAACACCGTACTATCCCTGTCTCAGTTATTTAAGGAGGCCACCGTGGATTGCTTTCCTGCACTGATGATGGCAGAACGTCTCCATTTGTTGATTACATTTCCAATGTGACAGCCCACGATGACACTTCTCGAAGTCACTGAGATCACGTCGTGTAGCCATGCTGCCAATATTCAACTACTACGATGAAATACTGCTTTCTATCTATACACCGGATTTTATGTTATTAACAAATCTGGAATTTTCCATATCTTCAAATAACAGGGGTGTCAGGACACTTATTGGTATTTCAAAACTCATTTGTGTTCTTATTTATTTATTTCTGTGATATCTCTTTTTGATGGATGGTCATTTATAATATTGATCTTAATGAATATTTCTGACAAAAAAACATATCACTTAAACGAAATGCAAAATATTCATCATTTCAGTAAGCATGAAATAAAAAAAAGTGATAAGTTTCCAGTTCTGGTAAAAGAATAACTGGGAAGTTATTCTTTTACTTTGCTTAATCCAAAATATGTGAATAGTAATTCGTCTTAGAAAGGTATGGACCTGGGTCTGAGTAAAAAATGTACTACCTCTGTCAAGAGGTATGAAGTTAATTAGAGAGTAAGGATAATATTATGCAGTATAGATATTTACTTTCTGGGGATCTCAGTATCATCTTATATTAGAAGAGGTATTATCTCCCTTTAATAAAGAATATTTTTCTTTTAGCTTGATGTAAGTAAATTGTTTTTCTCCCCTTAAAACCTTCCCCCACCACACACACACACAATCGTTGGAGACGTCATGAAGTATTAAAGTCACTGATTATTCTTCATTTTTTAAAATTATTTCAAGATCTGTTGAATGTGTTATGTGCCATCCAGTCGTATTTGACTCTTGGTGATCTTGTGAACAAAGGCGCTCCATCCTCCTCGACCTCTTATCCTTTCTTTCAGCAATTGTAAATTCAAGTTAGTAAGTTCTTTTATGTTGTCCATCCAAGTCTTTTGTGGTCTTCCTCTTCTTCTCATTCCCTTCATCTTCCACAACATAACTGCCTTTTGCATGATCCACCAGCTCGCATAACATGTCCAAAGTACATCAACTTCTGATTAGCGATCATCGCCTCCGAGGACCATTGTCTTTATATTCTCTAAAAATTTCTTAATGGTGATTCTCCCAGTTCACGAGATTCTTAATATTCTCCTCCACAGCCATAATTCAAATGAATCAATTCGCGTTCTATCTTTCTGCTTAATAATCTATCTCTCACATCCATACATCACCAATGGAAATACCATTGCTTTTACAACTCTAAATTTCGTGGCCTTGACTCACATCTCTATCTTTCATTATTTTTGTCAGGTTCAATATAGCTTTTTCCCCATGACTATCCTTCTTTTAATTCATCTTCACATTTATCATCATTTCTGATTCTGGACCTCAGTAAATCATAACTTTTAACGATTTTTATTTTATCCCTGTCTATTATAGATTCATTCAAATTTCCAGAAGCCATCAATTTTGTTTTGCGGATGTTTAAATTAAGCTCAGCTTTGTTACTTTCCGTCTTAACGAATAGAATCAACTGCTCCAGGTCTTCATTTGTTTCTGCTATGAGGGTTGTATCATCCGCATATCTTAAATTATTTATTTTCCTGCCCACCAATCTTAATTCCAGCTGGATTTTTGTTTAAATAAGCCTTCCCATAACACATTCACTGTAAATATTAAAAATGGTAGGGTGTCAGTATACAATCCTGCTGCATCCCTTTTTCCACTTGAACACCCTGTGTTTCTCCATACTTTTTACTAAAGCTTCTTGTTTGTCATACAGTGCTCTTATCAAGAGAATTAGATGTTCAGGTATTCCCATTGATCTCATTACAATCCAAAGCCTGCTCTGATCCACAAAATCAAAAGCTTATAATCAATAAAACAAATGAATACGTCCTTCTGAAGTTCTCTTGTTCTTTCCGTAATCTATCGCATGTTTGCTATTTGGTCTCTAGTTCCTCTAACTCTCCTAAAGCATGCCTAGCTATTCTTGTGGCATTTCTCTATTCACATATGGCTCCAATCCTTGTTGGATCACTTTCAGCATAACTTTACTTTCATGTGAAATTAAAGAGTTGGTTTTATAATTATCATAATCGCTTGCATTTGATTTTTGGGGGGGGATTGGGATGAATACTGATGTTTTCCAATCTCTAGGCCAGTATATTTTCTTCCAAACCTGTTGATAAATTTCAGTCAATATATTTACTTCATCCTGAGCTGTTCTCAATAATTCCACTGACACACCATCAGCCTCCAGCAACTTTTCTTTTTGGCAGCCGTTCCATTGTTATGTTGATTTAGATGGGATCTAAATCAATATTTTATCATGTCACTTTTCATCATCATGGGTTTATCAACAAATTCTCTCCTTTCAAATTCCCCTTGAATATTATCTTTCTTGTAAAAATCCTCTACATACTCTTTCCATCTTTTTTCACTACTTCTTCCATCAGACATGTACACAAATTATTTTTTGCAACTCCTAATCTAGGGATCAATTTCCCTGTAACATTATTTATTTTTCTCAATAGATCTCTTGTTCTACCCAAATATCGCTGTCTTCAATTTTCGTACACATTTTGTTTAGATGTTTTTCCTTATTTTTCCTAGCCTGCTTTGGAAATTTGCACTCAGTTGTCTAACCCTTTCTTTGTTTTTCTGAAGTTCCGTTTTTGTTCTTTCCTCTGCTATTTGAATAGCTTCTTCTTAGAACCATTGACAATCTTTCTTTCTTGTTTTTTTATTAAGAGTATTCTTTGCTGCTGCTATGACTGTACATTTTGTTTCATCCCACAGGTCTAATTTTCTTCTTGTCTTCTCCAAACGTTTTAATTTCTTTCCAACTTCTTGAAAAACTTAATTTATTGGATCTAAATCAAATCTGATACCATCGTTTTGTTTCTTCTTAGCCCGTGCTTTCAATTTAACTTCAGCTATCAACAATTCATAATCTGTCCCACAATCTGCACCAGGTAGTGTTTTTACTGCTTGGATAACACTCCTCCACCCTCTACTGGCAAAAATATAATCTATCTGATATCTGTATTCTCCATTAGGTGAAGTCCATGTGTACAGTTTTCTTTCATGTTGTTGGAAGCGAGTGTTCGCAATAAAGCAACTATTCTCAACACAAAATTCCAACATCCTTTCTCCTGCTTCATTCTTCAGTCCTAAACCAAATTTTCAAGTGATGCCTCGTTTTTCTTTTTCACTCACTTTTCCATTCCGATCACCTAATATCAAAAGAAAGTCTGTTTTATAAGTAATGTATACTATTTGTTGTAGGCTGCAGAAAAATTCTTATACCTCGTTTTCACTTGAATTAGGAGTGGGTGAATATACCTGTATGAGCGTAACATTCACGAGATATGCCTTTATTCTGATTAGAATTATTCTATCAGACACTGGGTTGTAATCCAAAATGTATTTTCTGTATTCTCTTCTAACTACTCCATTTCTTGGAAGGTTTTCATGTTCAGAGTAATATATCATCGGTATCAAAGTGACCTGTTCCTGTCCACAGTGCCGGATTAAAGCGCAGGCTGACCGGACATTTGCCAGGGGCGCCAAACATAGAAAGCGCCGAAACTAAGGCTAGCACTAGGGCCTTAGAACTTGCGCTCCTTCCAAAAATAATTACATGGCGATGGAAGCATTGCTATACTTTCTTCTGCTCCGAAGTATTGCAATTAAATCTGAATATCAGCTGAACACAATCTTTTTATTATGTATATTGACTCAAGTTTTTATAAAAGTACTTCCAGAAAGGAGAATATTATTCTCGTTTCTGAAAGTACTTGCAGTACAATGATCCTGCAATATGGCCTACACGGAGTCTGCCCGGGGCGCGGAATTATCTTGTTCCGACGCTGCTTGTCCATCTTGGTTCACTGATTCTTGACATCAGTAAAGTGGAGGCATCTTTTTCTTCTGAGATTAAACCTGTCAGAAGTTGAACTTCCAGAAGGCTTTCATTTAGCTTCATCATTCTTATTAACTTCATTGGAAGTTCCCCTCTACACTTCCCCAGTAGCCATTTCAGTGCCTTTCGAATTGGGTATCCAATCTTCCAGCAGTATATCACAATTAGTAAAGCCTATGTTCATATTTTCTTGGCAAAATATATACAGAAGTGGTTTGCCATTGCCTTATTCTGTGTTTCCTTAGCCTACTAGGTAAGTCTAAACAAACCGCAAGAGATGAAGAAAAGTAAAACAGGAAAGATTGAGGGCGGGGGAAAAGAATCAAGAAGGAAAGAAAGAAAGACGAGTAGGGGCCAATCTACAGAGAATATAACATGAAATAAGGCCATGGTCCAGCATTAGGTCCCTCGGGTTCGCTACTCCCATACTCACTAAAGTGAGCCCTTGAGGGATCTATTGAATAAGAAGGCAGAAATAAAGTACATTTTCCTTTTAAAAAAATATTATGATTGAGAACGCGTCAATCAGCAAAACTTATTAACATAAAGGAAGTTTATGTGAGTGCTGTAAGAAAGAACAAAGCATTCGGGAATTCTAACATTAGTAGCTGTCTAGATAGAAAGTTGTGCACCAGATCATGATAACATGAGAAAAAGTTAGCTATTGAACTGAAAGAGACAGAAGAAAAGCTATCAAATGAAACATTGCGAAGAAACTTCTGTATTTAACACGATCAATTTTAACCTGTCAATTACAGATATTGTCAAGTAAAAGAATTTCATTTCTTTTAGTCTTTCCAAATCATGCACTCAGAGATGAGTAACAGTTCCTCTTCATATGAACTAAAGAATTGGATTTCTTTATATAATTATTATAATGAATGTCACCACTGAAAGTAGAGATCCTTACTGGTGGTTGCTGATTGGCGTCCACGTAAAAGGAAGACAAAAACCACACACTGCTGACATTAATTTGTTATTGTTTTTCGGTCTGTCGGATGTGGGATATATACCCCTTGGGCAAGATGCATCGTTCCATGAGTCACGTGTTTGTAGCCGGTATAAATTGGAGGAATATAAAGCTACCTAATCACTGCAACGCATCCGGGTGAAATTGCTACGAGAAGGTAACTGACTGAGTTTGAAAGATTGAAAGACGCATGTGATATCATACCATGTTGGCCTATCTGTTCGGCAAACCGTTAACAAATTGGGTGACTCCAGGATAACAATGAGTGATACTATAATGAGACGGAAGCGCACTGAGTCAACTGCAAGTGCTACCCACAGTGGACGACCTACCACACTCACTGAACGTGACCCTAGGCTGCTACGAAAGATAATATGTAAAAACTTCCATTCGTCGGCCAACTCGTTGAATGCTGATTTCCGAGCATCGACTGGAACACGAATCTGCACAAAAAATCAGAATAGAGGCTCATGAAATGACTTTCGTGGCAGAACTGCAAATATGCACGCCTCACATTACCCAAAACACCATGCAGCGTCGTCTTCAGTGGCGCAAAGAGCCTTTACAGTGGGAAGTAGAAGCTTGGAAAGTTGTGTATGGAACGACAGATCACGCTACACCTTCTACCATGCAGATGGACCGGTGTAGGTTTGGCGGATATTTGGTGAACGTCTCATATCAGAGTGTATAACACGAACTATGAAATTCGGACATGGTGGTGTGATGGTATGATCCTGTTTTGGCCAAGGACTTCTGTGGTGTCAAACACTGGAGTGAGAGGTATCTGAACATTTTGGAGAATGCAGTGCTTCATACTTTGTGGTGTTTCTACGGAACTGGCCATTGTCTCTTTCAGCAAGACAATGCACTGTGTCATAAGGTTTCTGCTGCAACTGCATGATTTATGGACATGAACGCCACCTCACTTGAATGTCTCCATAGATTCCTGATCTCAACCCTATTGGATATCTGTGGGACGTCTACCCCTTAATTGTCCAGGATACGACATGCCTACAGGAAGAATGGTCCAAAATTCCCATTCATCGCTTTCGTACGCTTGTGGAAATTATGCCCTATAGGATTGTTGCAGTCATCGCAGCCACAGGGGATCTTACATCTTATTAAGGTGGATGCCACATATGTGTCCGGCTCACAAAGGAAGTGAGGCTATTCAGCGACCAGAAAAAGTTTCTTAATAAACTCTCCATGATTCATGAGCAACTTCATTAGCATATCCATCATAAAAGTGCATATCATTACATTTTATTGGCCTCCGCACCCTAATCTCAACTGTATGGAACATCTGTGTGATGAAATGGAGTGTCTAGCGAGGTCAAGGGACTTCTACCCCACAACTGACTAGGTCCTCATTATATGGCTACTGGAAAAAAATGGTACAAAATTTCCATTGATCAGTATTTCGTGGAAAGTATACCCCGTAGGATTGCTGCAGTCACTGAAGTGAAAGGAGGTCCTACAACTTATTAAGGTGGTTGTTTGTTCATCACACTATGGTGTCCATTGACTTTTTTCCAAGTGTATATAGTTCAAAATCGAGTTTGGGTATGTTGATAAGATTTAATTTTGTCGTTGTTGCAATGGAGAAAGAAGGTATTTTATTTTATTTTATGATAAAGTTCATTCACACTTCACTGGTCATTTATTTATTCTTTTGGGAAAAGCAGCTACAGGTCAATGTCCAGACCAGGAGGCCAATCCAGGGCCTCATCTGTCACCGAATGGATGTCCTGGAGGCCACGTCCATGAAATTGGCGCCTTAGACAGTCATTCACAATATTAGTGATCGTCTGGGGCCACAGGCGAACAGTCACAAAAAGTCACTTCACTGGTAATAATATGGGTATAGCAATCAGGAAATGATCCAGAGGGGAAGGCTGTCATTGTGGCAAAAATTATTTCGTTTTGCAATGAGATTAAGCATTAATAAGATAATGATAACGAATAATCCACTTTCCAATCACAATACAGTATATAAAAATTTGAATCTGGTCTCCTTAATATTAATTATGAGAAAGAATGTAGATGTTGAGAAGGCAGTTCAGTATTCTGTTAGTTGGATAACTACAAATTATATAATCATTAATGGAGTTGTATGAACTACCTCCAACCTGGTTGTTAAAGTGAATAACAGCTCTCCACCTAATAGTCTGAGAGTGAATACTACTATGGAATTGACGGATGAATGAATCATCCTTGAAATGTATCCATAGATACATTTCATGGCCCACTCTGACACTGTAATTTCTTATTAAGAGGCCTAAATAGCTTAGAAAAAACTTATAGAATGCAGCAGTTAAGTAAGACCTGACTTCCACATGCTACAAGATGCTATCAATTGCAACTAAAATTAATATAAATTTTTAGTATATCAGTTTTATCAATACATCAGCACTGTAACTACTCCATTTGTTAGCACCATTTCCAAACAATTGGCTATCCTTCTAAAACCACACAATATTTGAGTAACATTCAAGCTAGTAAACACCATTCGGAAATTTTTAAGATCACCGAAAGACCCTCATCGGTTCTACAAGTAAACGGATGGAAATTTGGAAAACTTTAATTAGATCACTAAACACTAAAGAAATGAACTTTCACGCCAATTACATTGTCTCTCACCCAATAAATCATGTATCCGCGACATGCGTATTGTCTCACGCACAGTACTAATTTTGTATGAATTAGAACTGTCAGTTAAAACCTAGTCTGTTACCTTCATATCGCTTACCAATTGTATCCCTGAAGTGGATAGCAAAAATCGGTGAAACTAGTCACTAACATTCCTAAAAAATGAGTTATAGTTTCTAATATATATTTTTTATTACTGAAAAAACAAGAAGCTCTTTATCGAACTTTCTGTTGCATCAATAATAACAATCTGTTTATGTGTCAGTATTATGAATCTTGATTTTATGATAAATATAAATTTCCATAATCACGTTTTCCCAAACAGCACTCCACTGCATTCTGATTATCATTGCAATATGTAGTATTCCTTGGATACCTGGAGGTTTAAAATTGTTGCTTAGGATGACTACTCAGTTTGAAGAATGTAAGTAATTGATTTGATTATTTTTAAATCCGCTAATGCCTTTAATTCCCCATAAGGTGTATGTGACGCCGTTAACCCTATCAGTTTTGAAGCTGAGGGACGGTCATTCTCTTCGTTCACCAATCAGAGATAGCTGGCACTGGCAATTCTGGCTATCAAGGTGCAGCAAAGTGTCGTCATCGCGTGTACCCTAACGCAACATATTGTTATCCCGAGATTAAAAAAAAAAATAAATCATCATCATCATCATGCGTATCAAGGATTTAGGCGTAGCATGACCTGTTCTGGCCTTAGAAGTCATCGTTGAATCGTTTAAGAGGACATCCTGGTTTTCTTTTTCCTAATGGCTTGTACTTTTAAGGCTTGTTTTGGTAATCTTTCTGTTTTCATTCTTTGAACGTGTTCCATCCATTTATGTAAAAAAAAAAAAAAAAAATCAGCTAACGCCTTTTTTTATTCCCGTATACTAGAGTAGGCGAGGCCATTTAGCCCTATTTGTTTATTTTTTAATTTTTTTCTATTACTGATTCTTGGTTTAATTCTTTCATAATTTCTTCGTTTCTTTTGTGATCAATAGGGTATACTTTGCAGTTTTTCTTATAAACTTCATTTCTGCTGTTATTAATCTTTGTTTGGCTTATTGTCCAGATTTCGCTTCCATACATTAAGCCTGGTACGGCTAATGTATTGTATACTTTTAGTCTGGTTTGTTTTTGAACTAGGTTTGGTTTAAATATAGTTAATTACACTGTTATTTTTAAATATTTTGCAATTTTTATGTTTATATGTGATCATACATCCCAGGTAGTTAAATGAATTCACCTGCTCTAAGATCTTGTTATCTATTACTATTTTAGTTCTTGCTGCATCTTGTCCTTTAAAAGTCATAGTTTTTGATTTTTCTGTTGATATTATCATACCATAATCTTTGGCTATCTCATTTAGATCTAAAATAGCTTTCTGTAAGTTATCTTCAGAATTTATAATATTATTTGGTCGTCGGCAAAAAGGAGGGTGTTTAAGTTCACCGCAGGAGAAAGTATAATTCCTTGATGTATATTTTTATTCCATTTTATTATTATTTCATTTAAGTAAATATT
This sequence comes from Typopeltis vanoorti, assembly GCF_054136105.1. NCBI lineage: Eukaryota > Metazoa > Arthropoda > Arachnida > Uropygi > Thelyphonidae > Typopeltis > Typopeltis vanoorti. The sequence goes on along the minus strand of NC_143572.1, from coordinate 1,659,720 downwards.
AAAAAGAGTTGCTTTTTAATATTTTAATAAAATAAATAAATAATAACAAAAAAAATACGACTTCCTTGCTAGAGATTAACAAGGAATGGTACTATATAGTAATAATTAATTTGAACTCCACGACAGAAGGACATTTAATCATTTACAAAATATGAAGCAATGTCATTTAATGAACTGAGAAGTAGGGAAATGGTTACCAATGATTTGATATGTAAGTTGCATAAAAGATAATGTTCAATAATATCTCGTCATGGAATAATTTTGAAAGATCGAAGATTCATATGTTTAAAATGTAGTGGTTGAGACGGTTGTAGGTATCCTCCCGCGATGAGTCTTCGGACTCCTTGGAGGTGTCAGGAATAATAATAATATTAACGGAATGGTTTACAGTTTAATGTATCTAGTATTAACGAAAGGAAACTGGTATTAACGAACTGGAAAGGCTTTTGTTCAGTGGAAAAAAAAAAAAAAAAAAAAAGATGTGAAGCATCATTGAATCAAAGATTCTTGGAGTGGAAGTACAGTATACTGTTCATTTTTTGTATCAAACGTCGACCCACTCGTAACTGGTTAAAAAGTAATTCTAGCAGCGAATTAGAATCAAACGTGGAATCAAAAACGTGCCGCGAGTCTTTACAAATATGCAGTAAAGTAAATGCTTTCTATTAAAATCGGTTGTTAAATCTAAGCAAAAGCTGAGAAGCAAACACAAAATGAGCTCTTATTTAAAATTGATAGAATATTATTATCTTTTTTATAATCCTTTTTTTTTTTTTTGTCCTTTCTAACGTTCAGCGCTACCCAGCTAAGATATTTGCATCCCATCTCCTTTAATATCCATGTATGTCCATTTCTTTAGATGTGATTAATGTTTTGATTTTCATTGTTCCTCACGTATGATTTTAAGATTGTCTGAAAAAAATGTCGTAAATGGTCTATCAAGTTTACATAATCATATAGCTGAAACTTATTTGTTTCAATTTTTTTAAAGGAGGCTTATGTGACTGTAGTGTATCAGTTATGCTTTTTCTCGACATTTCCTGATTTCTGGAGCAGGAAAGATTTTTTCCCAGAAACTCGGGGGATGGTTTGATTCCCCTAATTTAAGAAAACCGATCTCAGTAGTGACACTGTTTCAGACAATAATATTTAGGATTAGGAACTACGAGATGTGGCAGTTTTTTGTTGTACTCTTCCCCAGGTACAAAAATAAAATTATTGACAGCCTGGACCAGCTATCAGTGATTGACTGCCCTTTGCCAAGCAAAGTTAATTAGTTATGGCATAAAAAGGTCTTGCCTTCTTCTTTTTGGGAATAGAAGTCGTTAGCAGATTCATTTTCTTTATTTTTATTAAAATTAATGGAATGTTGTCCTTTTTCTTATTCCGCGAGTTTAACTGAAAAAAAAAAAGGGGGCAAAGTACATTTTAAAATTATTTTTACATGAGTTTTTCATTTAACCAGAGACTAACGTCATATGCATACACACCCATATATAGAAGGTCACAGATTAAAAGTCTACATGATACAATAGTTAAATAGTAACACAATTAAGTTTGAATGAAGAAAGCAGTGGAGGATTTCATTATTAAAATCACATTTCACGTTAAAACATCTTATTTATATTGTGGATACACTAATGAAATATCTTATTTATATTTTGAAGAAAAAAAAAACTTCTCACTGTCATCTCAGCCCAGTGGCGCACTGAGGATTTAATCTTGGGGGGGCACTCATTTAATCTTTGGGGGGGGACAAGCTGAGTAGACAATTTGAGAATAGACACTATGCATTGCATACGACCTATGACTGAGCATCTGCAGTGATCTCCTCTGGCCCGGCTTGGGCAAAATAAGTAGCGGTCGATCTACCTGAGCATTACCTCGTTCGCCTTGCGTTCACAACGGCCGTGACTTCCGAGAGCTATAGGGTATTCCCACCTTATGTGACTGCTAATTCATAAGTAGTATAGAAATAGAAGACTCGACACAAATAAAAAAATTAATTTTAATTAGGAAAAGATTTAATTAGGGCTTTAGCCTAAAGGCACATAAGATAGTGTTATCTGCATCAAGTTTGTTCTTTTTCAACTTATTTCTTGAAAATTTTTATAACCTTTCCTTTGTAACTTTGATGCATATGAAATTTGCTGATCTGAAAGCTATTGTAAGCTTCATGTATAAAGGTGAAGTTAATGTTTCGAAAGACCAGCTTGCTACACTTTTAAAAGCAGCAGAGTGCCTAATGGTGAATAGTTTAACTGAGTCCCTAATTAAATCTTTTTCATTACCACACGAGCCAGGCACTCTAGTCTTCCCTTGGAGTGCCTGGCTCGTGTGGTAATGAAATATCTTTTGTTCCCTGTCATCTAAGACACCGGCATTATGCAATATTGCACAGAATATGTCTGGCTTTGGGCTTGGTGTATTGCCATTTGGATCACCTGCCTCACCTGTTCCTTATTCTTCTCATGGTGCTTGTCCTAAGATAAGGGACAATATTTATGGATTGCCTTCTTTAGTTCGTTCCAGTGATTGTAAGTTTAACATGCAGCAGCAGCAACCTCATGTGTCACTAAAGGCTGAATGGAATAAGTCTGATGTTGGTACAGAGCATGGTGATTCATCAACACTTGATAGCAATTCAATTCTTATGTCTATTCCGCTATTTAAGTTGAAGAGGAGTGGTATTCCAATTAACTGTCCAACAAATTGACAATGAGTGATGACAAGAGGCTAACCCTGGAAGTTACGAAAGGAAACTCTGAGCAAGAGGGTGAGGAGTAGTTTCTTTGCATGGAGGGTGGGTGAACCATGGAATGCATTGCCTGATGGAGTAGTGAGAGCGAGAATGGTCAATGAGTTTAAGGAGTGGCATGATAGACTTCGTGTTTCTTAGGGGGAGGGGGGGGGCTCCCCTCGATGAGTCTTCATAGACTTTGTGTTTCTTAGGAAGGCCCTCCCATGATAAGTCTTTTGACTCCATGGAGGCCTGAATAATAATAATAATAATAATAATAATAATAAATGCTGCATCTGCAGATTCTCCAACTTTCACTAAAAAATGAAGTTTCCTGTCAGAAGAGCTGATCATTCTTTTCTGGTTCTGAAATGTCTGAACTTCTCCTGTCATCTCCTGCAAGAGGAATTGGAAATGCTCAGAAAGGAGATTCAGGATATTAAGACTGAGTTAAATGTGATGTGTAGCGAAATTAGGACTATTGATATTACTTTAGTTGAGGTAACTAAAACAGGTTTAAGTATGAGTGAAAATTTGGTAAATGATGGAGCAATGAATAGAATGGGAGTCAACATAATGAATGCACAAGAGTTTGAGAGGAAATGAGATGTGAAAGTAAAGGAGTGATGAGGGAATGTAATGAAATTGGGAGAGTGATGCAGAAGTGTGTAGAAAATGAAGGAGTGAGTGACGCTTGTTTGGGCATGAGGAGAGCAGTATGCCTGAGGAGTGCTTGTCTGGTGGAACAACAGAGAGAGTGACTTTAACAATAAAGAGAGGGCAAGATGCAGAAAAGATGATAGTTATGGTGGGCACAAACGACCTGAGAGGTAGTATTAATCGGGTAGCAAAAGATTTAAGAACATGAAGAACGTGAAGAAGAAAAGTGTCAAAGGGAAGTGTGTGCTGCCTTGTTTTGACAATTATGAGCTAAGTAGACAAGTGATGATAATGAATGATATGACTGCAAGAATGTGCAAAAAAAGATGTCTGGAATGTGTTGATGTCTGGAGTGTGTTTGAGGACAAAAGACAGCTGTATGCAAGAGATGGGTTACATCTGAACTTAGAGGGGTCATAAGCATTTGAGGAAGTTACTGCTTTCTGAGCAAGTAGAAGTAATTGGGCAGGGAAACTAAATTTGAAGACGTTGAGTGTGAGACAGGGAAACTTATGCAGTGAATGTGTGTTTGCTGATCCTTTTTCATGGAACAATTTTAAAAATAGAGTGGATAAAAATCGACATGGGACTATTGTTAATACTAAAATTAGTAGAATGAATATCAGTTCTAAAGCTGGTATAAGAAGTAAAGAGGATCTGCAGTTTTTGTACACTAATGGAAATAAGAAGGAGGAATTTTTGGCATTAGCAGGGAAATCACAACCAGCATATGGCTTGGATAGGACTGGCTATAGACCTAAAAATGAACTGTTGTGTTTGTTTACAAATGCCAGAAGTATCAGAAATAAAGGGGATGAAATGGTTTCAGTGATTGAGTTTATTCACCCCCAAATCATTGGAATAAGTGAAGCATGGTTGAATGAAGATGACATCGTAACGGGAATAGAAATGGAAGGGTACAGTATTTTTCGTGGGAGGATAGAAATGGCAGGAAGGGAGGGGGAGTGCTGCTGATGATAGCAGGGGAATTAAGTCCACCTAAGGTAGACATGAAAGAGGAAAATAGTGGCAATAGTTATGAGGCAGTGTGGTGTAATGTGGAGGTTGAGAGGAAGACATATTTAGTTGGATGTTGCATTAGGCCTGGGAATGTGGAAGGTGGTGATGAAGAAATGTATAAACAACTTGAATTAGTGAACAAAGGAGGAGTAATTGTTATGGGTGATTTTAATTATGGTGGTATAGATTGGAATGAAGAGATAGCATTTGGGAATAACGAAAGTGAATTTCTCGAGTTCTTGAGAGATAACTATCTCAGGCAGCATGTAAAGAAAGGCACACGAGGATCAAGAGTTCTAGATCTCATCATTTCATCAGAAGATGTAATTGTTAGAGGGGTTTCACATTTTCATCCAGTTCATGAACGTGATCATGAAGTAATCACCTGTGTTGTGGCTAGTCATATGCAGGCTCTTGCAAGGAAAGGATATATGTGGAATTATAAGGCTAGTGATTATGACAAGCTTAGGAGACAACTTGGAGCTATAACAAGGAACGAGGAGTTGAGTGGTAAGGAAATAAATGCTGCATGGGAACTTACAAAGAAATACATAACAGCAGCGATGTACGAATATATCCAAAAGGCTGAATAAGGTTGGTGTAAAATGGATGAATGTAGAGCTTAAGCATGAAATCTGGAAAAAGAAAGTCCTTTGGAGAAAGTATAAGATGAATAATGGTAATCAGTCACATGAAGAATATAATGAACAAGCCAGGAGAGTGACTCAGTTAGTAAGGAAAACAAAAGTAGTGTATGAGCAGAAATTGGCAAATCAGCTAAGAAAAACCCTAGAGTTTTTTAGATATGTGGCAAGTAGAAGGAAGAATTATAATGGAAAGATGAAGCTCAGGAATGAAAGTGGTTGAATGGTAACTGCTGGAAGACATGGTTGAGGTATTCAGTGATCAATTTACAAGGCTATTTCATCTTGATCACGGTGGAATCATGAAGAACTTAAGTGTAGAGGATTGCTTCATTGTGAGTGAGCAGGAGGTATTTGAGGAAATAAATAACCTTGATGTTAACAAGGCGATAGGATTTGATGAAATATCACCACGCATCTTAAGAGAATGTTCCAGGGAACTGGCAGTAGCATTGGCATGCCTGTTTAATAAGCATCTTACAACAGCACAAGTTCCAAGGGAGTGGAAGGAGTGTAAAATTGTTCCACGCATAAAGGTGGTGATAAGGCCGTAGTTTCAAATTATAGGCCAGTCTGTATATCTGGAGTTGTGAAGGTCCTGGAGAGACTGGCGAGAAGTAGTATACAGAAACCGGTTGATAACCACAGTATTTTCTGTGGTTATCAGCATGGGTTTGTTAAGGGGGAGATTTCACTAACTTACTTATGTACTATAACAAAGTGACAAATACCTTGGACAGGGGAGATGTATATACAGTGGTGCACTTAGATTTTGCAAAGGCATTTGATAGACTGCCACATGACAAGCTCTTAATTAAATTGAAAGAGATGGGATTGGATAACAGACTTCTGTATTGGATCAGTGACTGGCTGTCAGATAGGTATCAGAAAGTTGTATATGGGGGTGCAGTATCTCGAAAGAGAAAGGTCACCAGTGGTGTGCCACAGGGGTCAGTTTTGGGACCATTGTTGTTCAATTTGTATGTTAATGATACTGGGTTGGGTGTTTAACTAGTGATATCCAGCTGTTTTCGGATGATGCAAAACTGGGGAGAGCAATGCACAGTCAGGCTGATGTTAATGTTTTACAAGAGGACTTGAATAAATTACATGATTGGGCAGGTAAGTGGAACTGTCAGTTCAATGTTGCAAAGTGTAAGGTTTTGAGATTTGGTAAGCAACGATGGGTTGCCAAGTATACATTGGTGGGGAAACTTTAACAGAAGTGAGGAGATGAGAGATCTAGGTGTGATGGTGGACAAGGACCTGAACTTCAGGGGCCACATTGCATAAGTTGTGAAGACATCACATCGAATAATGGCAATGATGCAGAGAACTCTGACATGCAGAAATAGAGAGGTTATGATTCCATTGTATAAGGCCTTGATCAGGCCTCATATGGATTATTGTGTACAGATTTGGTCGCTGGGTTTTCATGGTGAAGAGGATACATTGGAAAGAGTCGTCCAGAGAAGTCACAAAGGTGGTCTGTGGTCTTTGGAATGTGGAATATGAGGACAAATTGAGAGAATGTAAGTTGCAGAGCCTCATGAATAGGACTTGATTTGATTGAGACATATAAACTGGTCAGGGGTTGTTATCAGGTAGATATGGAAGAGATTTTTTATAGAATTGGTGAGGGAAGTAGAACAAGAGGCTATTGCTGGAAACTGTATAGGGAGAGTGTGAGCAAAGGAGTGAGAAGCAGGTTCTTTGCATGGAGGGTGGTTGGTGAGTGGAATACATTGCCTGAGTGTATTGTGAATGTGGACATATTGAATCAGTTTAAGACGAGGTTGGATAAGCATTGTATGCATTAGTGAGTACCTCTCACAATGAGTCTCTGACTCCATGGAGGTCGGGTGTTGATAATAATAATAAAAGAAATTTGGAAAATTTCCTAGTGTTTTTTTCCTTTTTCCTTTTGGAGGGGGGCCGGCCCTCTGTTCCCCCCCCCCCCTTGGGTGCGCCAGTGTCTCAGCCAATCAATTGTGACTGGCTGAGATGACAGTAAGAAAGGTTGTTTCAATTGTTAATGACAAAGTAGTTTACTGTTAAGAATAGAATATGGGAATTGGTCTAACTACTTGCAAATTATTTATTGCTCTTTATTTCATTAATACATCATATAATATATTATGAATCATTGGTATAGTGATTCTCAAACTTATTAGGCTGAAGGCTCCTCATGAAATGGCATTCAGCACTCTAAATTAGTGTTGTCACATGCTCTGTGTTAAAGCTAAATGTGTAATTGTCTGGCTTTAAAGTTGTTAGAGAATAAACAATATCCATCCTAGTTTGAACTATATCACTTGTTAACAAAAGTACATACAAGTCTTTTTCTTTGTATCTTTCTGCTGTATACTTATGTTCACTTATGGGGAATCTCCTTTCCTACTACAATGGTTCATGTTAAATTATCTGGAGTGCCATAGTCAATAAACTTAACAATACCCACTATTTAAGTTGAAATTTTCTTGTTAAAGACTATTATCATCACCATCACCTTACTTGGAATTGTGGGAAAGAGAATATCCTGGGATAAAAGAAGCAATGATAAATATTATGCATATTATTTATTGTGGAGATATGATAATGAAGTATGAAAGGGGATCACTGAGAAGTGGTTGACAGAAGAGGATATAATAACAGGAACAGAAGTTGCTGGGTATAGCATTTTTCGGTAGGATAGGAGGGGAAAGCGTGGTGGTGGTGGGGTACTGCTTATGATAAGTGATGACCTATGTCCTCTAAGAGGGAAGGCTTTGGAAGGCTGTGACACTAATGATTTTGAAAGCAAATGCTGTGAGGTGGAGGTGGGCAAGACAGGATATTTAGTGGGGTGTTGCTATAGACCCAGGAGCACAGAGGATGGGGACCAGGAGATGTTTAGACAGTTAAGTTTAGCAAGTGCAAGAAGAATGATTGTTATGGGAGAAATTTTAACTACAGTAGTATAAACTGAAGAGAGGAAGATCTATGTAGCAATAGAGGAATGGAATTTCTAGAATTCTTGAGGGGCAAATGTCTTAGGCAACATGTAACAGAGGGAACAAGAGGTTCAAGAGTTTTGGATTTGGTTATAGCATCAGAAGAGCTGATAATAACTCAGTTGACATCTCTCCCACCAGTTGGAGAGAGTGACCATATGGTTTTGACTTGGAAAATGAATAGACATGCAGGAGTATCAAAAGGAAGGTGGAAGTAATGGAGAAGTCATATTTACCTATACAAGTTGCCAAAAAGTTCTCACGTTATTATTAAATTACTCTAGATTAGAGAAAGATGTTGGAAGTTTTTTTCACTTGGAAGACTATAATAAATTTAGTTTAATCCTTTATCCAAGTGTAAGCAAACAATACACTTGGATAAAGGATTAAACTAAATTTATTATAGTCTAACCAAGTGAAAAAAACTTCTAACAGGCATAAACCTGGATGTATGGATATATGGTCACCCTACCCATACGCTACATTTTGATATCCCTCTTCTTATATAAACTAATAGTTTATAATCAAATCTCATATCCACCAACTTATGTAACTGTCTTTCATGCCATATTATTATCATCAGACCTCTATGGAGTCAAGAGACTCATCACAGGAGGTCCCACTCTAACACACACAACTCATCATACCTTGACTTAAATGCATTCACTATCTCTGAACTCACCACACTCTCAGGCAGTGTATTCCAATCATCCACCACTCTCTATGGAAAAAATTTACTCGCACCCTCCTGTTACGGGATGATCTCTTGTTCTCCCCGTCTCCAAATATTATTATTATTATTATTATTCCTGACACCTCCAAGGAGTCTGAAGACTCATTGCGGGAGGATACCTACAACTGGCTCAACCACTACACCAAACCTCTACTACGAATCAGCGCCATCTACCACCCACCACCACCACCATAACTGGTATTCTATATCTGTAAATTGCGTGTGTTCTGAAGGGCCGATTTGTCTGTATGCGGGATTAAAAACCCGAGTTCCCGGGAGAAAAAACCCTGCTACCTCCATATGAGATCGGCTAACTCACCTTAGACTGAAATCGTCCAGATATTCTATGAAAAATCTCATCCACATTAATTACTCCTCTTATCCAATGATTCAACCACCCTACTTATTCTACCACTGGAAAACAAACCTTGTGTGACTTTTCACTCAGCCATACCTCTAATCATTGAATCCCCATACAATGCTATTCTCAAATCATTTGATATTTCTTTCAAATCTTTTGTCCCATTCTTCCTCACATTTTCATTCAAATCTGTAATTCTCCTCAGGTCATTCCTAATATGTTAATTTCTTGCCTCATCTTTACCATCTCTTCTTTCAACTCTTCAAACACTTTCTTACTGATATTTACACCAATCACATTTTCACTACCTTGTATGTCTGCTGTCTTATTGCTTACCACTGCTAACTCGCTACCATCTACACACACTTCCTTACCACTCAACATTATTAACACACCACCACTTTCTCCCACTGTCTTACTATTACTATTCAAGCACTGAACCATGCTGTCAACTCTGCTTACTCCCATAGCTACATCCATGATCTTTTGCTCACTACTACTCACATTTCATAATATCTCATAATCTATAAGCATGCTAAATTTTTTATACATTAGGACATTTCCATTTTGTTTGTCTAACTTAACATCAATGAAAATAGGCAGAATCATTGAAAATGTCAATTGTGTTGTGAATGGAGAACCTGTGGAACAAGTAAAACATTTCAGCTACTTAGGCACAATTTTTACTGAAGATGGTAAACTAAATATAGAAATAGACAACAGAATCAGCAAAGCTGGTATCATGGGAAGTCAATTGAATAAATTCATATGGAATAAGAAAGAAATTAGTCGGAACACTAAATTAGCTGTATACAAGACTGTGTTCAAACCAATTTTAACTTATGGATCTGAGAGCTGGGTCAGAAGTAAAACACTTGACCAAAGACTAGAGACCGCAGATATGAGAGTCCTGAGAAAGATTAGAGGCGTGAACAGATGGCATCAATGGCAATATCATATTAAAAATGAGGATATTAGGAAAGAACTTGACATTGTCAGCATCCAGGAATGTGTTAGCAGAGCTAATCTCAGATGGTATGGTCACTTAAATAGAATGGGAGAGGAAAGATTAGCAAAACAAGTGTTCTCTGCCAGGTTGGCAGGAAAACGACCCAGAGGAAGACCAAGATATAGGTGGATTGATACGGTACAAAGTGCCTTAGACGATAGAAATATAAGATCTGATAATGTTGGAGTCTTGACAAGTAACAGACTGATTTGGAGGAAAATTGTAGATAGGAAGTTAGTAATGATGTAATTTTTTCATGTAGTACTGTCATATCCTGTACACCCCTTGAGGGTACATGGCAGGAATTTGATGATGATGATGATGATGAACTTAACATCAACATTATTATAAAATGTGAGCTAGTTCAAACATGACCCCTCATCATTGCAAAGCATATTCTCTGTCAAGCTCTTACCAACTTTTCCAAAATCTTATTTTGGAAAAGTTGGTAAGATTTTTGTATTGTATCACTTCATAGATAATGATAGGTTGATAGTTAGACACATTAGTTTTTACATCACTTTTGTGCAATTCCATTAGCATACATTCTTTCCACTACCGGAAAGAATGTATGCCAATACTGTTGAATCTTACTGGAGCTAAGACCTCAAATTATACAGCCAGATCAAAGATATAGGAAATTTAGCTGAATATCTTTTTGGCATCTGTGTTGATATCCCATCAGTCACTATTGTCCAATTCTTATTCAGTTTATGAAACAACTCTTCAGGTACTTGCTTCCTCCTCATACATGTTGAGTTTCTTAATCCTGTATTGATCTGTAAGTTGTATATACCAGGGTGATAGCGTTTAGCAAAATTAGCACCCACTAATGAAATACCTACATACCATCTGCATTCAGATGGTAAGACTTATTCTTTCACATTCATTCTTTCTTTTACTTACTACATCATAATACAATTCTTTTGGATTATCTTTGTTGCAGAACTGGTTCTTTTCATATTCATACTAAGCTTTCCATACTTTTAATTTTTCTGGCCTGTGCCTAATTCTAATAACTGACATCATTCTAATGCATATGGCATTCCTTCCACATCATATTTATCTTAATAATTTCTTGCTTGGTAAGATTGCACATCCATTTCACTTCCACGAAATTTATTTTTGAAACCCTAGGGACACATTTGATATTGGACCATTGATGCATATTTTTAATAATTCTCATTTTCTGTTGCTATCCTTCCATCCAGCATAAGATTAACCACGGGATTGTACCTAGTATTCTCAATTGGACATAATTTCCTGCTTTGTAGTTCAGCATGTAATCTTTTCTGAGTGGAACATCCATACACTTAGCAACTTCTCTGATCAGTACAGCACAATCACTGTCATTAACTGCAGCAGACAGTCATGTCTTATCTGACCCTACACGTTGCAACTTAAATACCAAAAAGTCATGTGATATCCTGTGAAATGCCATTTCAAATTCCAAAATGTGCATCCTCTCAGTGCAATGAATGCCAGTCATGTGTGTGTGCAGGGGGGGGGGGGGGGGAGAGTGCATGTCTGTGTAAAATGTAGAAAATGGGAAAAACTTTGTGATTTAGAAATTAGCATTATGGACATCGGCAGCATTATGCCAGAAATGGGTGAATACTGACTGAGAAAGTTGGGAGTGTAGTAGGTTTGAAAGAAGGTGTTGATTGGGAGGATGAATGTCAAGTGAGAGTGAATGTCAAGCTTGCAGAGAGAGAGAGAGAGAGAGAGAGAGAGATGCACTGAAAGAAGTGGAATGTATGAGGAATAAGTTAAGAAGCATAAAAGAAGAGATTAGGGGAATGGAAACAAAGAATGCAAATTAATCAGATTAGGAGTGAGAGTTATGGGAATAATAGCAAGGGAGAGAATAGGAGAACCAGTGGAAGAGGGGAAGTCAAGAGAGTGCAGGAACCAGGAATGGAGAAATGACAGGAAGGCAGGTAAGTGGGAGAACAAGGAGAGTGTGAGGAGATAGAGTGAGGAATGTAGGTGAGCAAGGAAGGAACAGAGTGGTAAGAGGTGTGATGTATGGAGATTCCATGATCTGTGGTGTGCAAGATAGAATACCAGAGGAGTGTTTACCTCAAGGAACAATAGATAGTGTAACTATGGCAATATTAAGAGAGATAAAAGAGTGGATGAGATGACTGTGATGGTGTATACAAATGACTTGAGAGGAAGTGTGAATTGGATGACAGGAGAGCTGAGGTTCATGCTTGAGGTTGGACTGATAAAAACTGAGAGAGAGAGAGAGAGAGAGAGAGAGAGAAAGAAAAGATAGTGAGTGGGTTGCCCAGGTATGATATTCATACCTGGGCAACCCCCTGGGCAGAGAAGACCATCAATAGCGAATAGTATGATAGCCAGAATGTGTCAAAAGAGAAGCTTGGATTATGTGGATGCTTAGAGGGTATTTGAGGAAAGAGAGGAACTGTATACGAGAGATTACTTGCATTTGAATGAAGAAGGACATAGGCATCTGGTGAAAATATTGGTCTCCAAACAAGTCAATGTGCTGATGCAGGGGAAACTAGAATTATCAGGGAAGCAGGGGGGTGGCCTCTTGTGAGAATAGTTGCTTGGGAGAAGGGGAGAATATATTGTGTAATGCTGAATCCAGTGGAGTCTGGGGGAAATAATCATAGATATAGAAAAAGTGACAATGCATTGATTATTCTTTATACCAATGCCAGGCATATCTGGAATAAAGGAGATGAATTAGTGGCACCGATAGCCTCAGCCTGTCCAAAGATTATTGAGATTACTGAGACTTAGTTGATGTAAGATGATATACTGACAGGAATAGAAGTAGCAGGGAATAGCATTTTTTGGCAGGATAGAAAGGGCAAACAGTTGTGAAGTACTGCTTATGGTAAGTGATGAGTTGTGTCCTCTAAGATTGGAGGATTTAGAGGGCAATGACACATATGATTCTGAAAGCATATGGTGTGAGGTGGAGGTGGGCATAACTGTATATTTAGTGGGGTATTGCTATAGCCAGGGAGCAGAGAGCATGAAGAGCAGGAGATATTTAGGCAGTTGAGCTTGGTGAGTGCAAAAAAAAAGAATCATTATGGTAGATTTCAATAGCAGGATAAATTGAGGGAATTAAATAACCTCATTATAGGAGGTAGTATCTTTAAACATAAGGAAATTCACAAACTAACATGGTCTCCCCCGATGGAAAAACAAAAAACCAGATCGATCACATTGCTATATGTAATACTTTCAAGAGGACATTACAAGATGCAAGGGTTAAAAGAGGAGCTGATGCAGCTTTCTACATCAGCTCCCTAACCACAATAGTTAAATTAAAGCTAGAGCAAGAAATTCAAAACTAAAAAGAATAAGAAAATTAAATATAACATTGATAAACTGAAGGAAAATAAAATAAAAGAGAAATTTACCAATGAATTGAAGAATAAATTCTCAGTTTTGGAAGAATCAAATGAAAAATATGAGGAAAATAAGATTGAAGCCAACTGGAAAAAGTGTAAAGAAGCCTTCAATAAAACTTGAGAAGATATTTTAGGAGTGACAAGTGGGAAGTCACACAAAGATTGGATTACAGGAAAGACATTAAAACTAATTGAAGAAAGGAAGAAGATAAAAGAGAAAATAAACAACTGCAAATCAGAAAGATTACATGGAAAATATCAGAAGAATAGAAAAGCAAGTGGAAATGATGACATTAGTGCTGAACTGCTCAAAAACATCAGCAACTATGCTGTATAAACCGTTTAATATCATATGGGCATCTGAGAAGGTTCTGAGTACCTGGAAAGAATCACATATAGTCAAAATTTCAAAAAAAGGTGATCTTACAGAATGCACCAATTAGAGAGGAATCAGCCTATTGTCAGTATCATCAAAGATCTTCACTAGAATCATAATAAGCAGAATAAAAAATAGCATTGAGAAAATTCTGAGAATAGAACAAGCAGGCTTTAGAAATGGAAGAAGCACAATGAATCAAATTTTTATTCTTAGAAACATAATTGAACAGAGTGTTCAACTAAATTCAACTATGCATCTCAGTTTTATTGATTTTGCCAAAGCTTTCGACAGCATAGACAGAGCATGTCTATGGAAAATCCTGAAAATTTATGGATTTCTTGACAAAATAATAACTATTATAAAAGATTTGTATGATGAAGTAAAGGGCAAATTCTATTAAATGGAATGGCTTCCGAAAGTTTTTACATCAAACTAGTGTTAAGCAAGGTTGTGTCATGTCTGGAACACTTTTCATCACTGTCATAGACTGGATAATGCGGCATACCCTGAAAACTGGAATAAGATGGAACACTGAACCATATTAGAAGATTTGGACTATGCTGACGACATTGTACTACTATCATCTAGATTTGAAGACATGAAAATTAAGATTGCAAAGTTAGAGGAAACTGCTAAACAAACAGGCTTACACATCAATGAGAAGAAAACCAAAATATTAAAAATCAACAGTAAAAAGAATGTCCCAATCTTTATAAATGGAAATCAAGCAGAAGTGACAAACACTTTTAATTACCTTGGAGCAACTGTCAACACGGAAGGTGGTACCAATGAAGACATTGCAATAAGAATAAAAACATCTTGCTATACATTTAAAACTTTACAGAAAATTTGGAAATCATCCAATATAAAAACAAACTTAGGGGTGCAAATTTTTAACTCAACTGTTAAATCTATATTACTTTATGGAAGTGAATCATGGAAATTAACCAAACAACAAGAAAATAAAATAGATGCCTTCCAAACAAAATGCCTTTGCAGAATTCTCAAAATTTACTGGTCAAATAAAATCTCAAATATTGAAATTTACAACAAAACCAAAACCAAACCCATTACAATAGAGTTAAAGAAACACAGATGGACATGGATAGGCCATGTATTGAGAATGCCGACATCAGAACACACAAGAATAGCATTGACATGGACACCTGATGGTAAAAGGAAGAGGGGGAAAATCCAAAATGACATGGTGCCGGATGGTAATCCAAGAATGAAACAAACTAGGTTGGTTAAGATTACATGAAAGCAAAAGAAGCAGCACTGAACCGAAGAGGATGGCACGCTAAACTCATGGCCTCATTCAACTTATAGGTGTAAAGAGCAATAAGTCAAGTAAGTCAAAGGATAAATTGGGTGGTAGTAGTAGTAAGGATATAGAATTTCTGGAATTCCTGAGGGACAAATGTCTTAGACAACATGTAGTAGAAGGAACATGAGGTTCAGGAGTTTTGGATTTAGTCATAGCATCAGAAGATCTGATTGTAACTGAGATGGCATCTCTGTCCCCAATAGACATGCAGGAGTATCAAAGAGAAAGGAATGTATGTGGAATTATTATTACCCAAGACCCCATGGAGTCAAAGACTCATCTAGGATGTCCTTTTATCAAACAGACAGCTCATCATACTGTGCTTTAAACACACTAAAATTCTCTGCAGACATCACATTCTCAGGCAAGGCATTCCAATCATTCACAACAACTCTGCATGAAAAAAAACCGACTTCTCACTCCCCTATTATACAGCTTCCAGGGATGACCTCTGGTTCTCCCCTGATCTCCCACTATTTTCTGTAGAACCTCTCCAGCATTGATCATATAACAACCCCTTAATAACTTGTAGGTCTCTATCATATCTCCCCTCCTCCTCCTGTCCACCAGACTCTGCATGTTGCAACTTCTCAATCTTTCCTCATACTCCACATTCCAGAGATTAGAAACTACCTTAGTCAGTCACCTCTGGACCCTCTCCAACATCTCTTCATCCTTCTAAAAACCAGGTAAGATAGGTGATTATAATAATCTTAGAAATCAACATGGGGCAATTCCATGGATAGAGGAATTGGAAGGGCGAGATATCATCAGTGCTTGGGAACTGGCGAAGGAATATTTATTAGCAGCAATAATAAGTTTTATACTTTGAATGAAAAAGAGAACACAGTTTGGTATAAAGTGGATGGCAAGCAATATCAAACGAACTGCAGATAAAAAAAAGATATGGAAGAGATATAAGGAGAGGGGTGGAGAGCAGATGTATGAAGAATATAAGACTCAGGCCAAGAGAGTGAACAGTATAGTAAGGAAGGCAAAACTGAAATATGAGAAGTGATGGGCCCTGAGAGCCAAAGAAAATCTTAAGGAATTCTTTCGTCATGTGGCCAGTAAGAGGAGGAATGATTATGGAAGAATGACATTGTTGATAAAAATGGGAGTTGAGTGACTGATGCAACAATGTCATTCTTCAATGAACATTTTATTGGGGTATTTCATCCTGGAGAATTAGGTTTTAATACTAGAGGGATAGGACAGGTTCAAGGTTTAGAAGTGCAAAAAGAGAGTGTGTTTCAAATACAGTGGAATCTCACTAATCTGAACTAATAAAAACTGTGTTCGTTCAGATTAGCGAGTTTCTCCCCAACAGACAACAACAACAACTAGCATTTAAAACAAAAATAATCAGATTCTAAAAACAAACATCAATTTAATTCTGTAAATAAATGAAGTAACTGATAAAAAAAGCTACTGTACTGCAATGTAACTGATAAAAAAAGCTACTGTACTGCAATGTAAAACTTAAAAAATAATACAGGACACAAGTTCATTTATTAAAAAAATTAGTTTGTATGTACCTGTATTGTTGAGATTCTGTACATAACTTAATTTGTGTAAAAAATATTACTTTCTTGTACACAACACACAAAAAAAGTTTCACAAAATAACACACAAAAAGTTTTATTTCTTTGTAAAAAAGTCATTGATTTTCTTTTGCTTCTTGGAAGCTAAACTTTTTTTTGAATGCTTCTTCTTGGAGCTGCATTAGCAATAAAATTTTGTGGAATGGCATATCATTCTGCTTAGCCCATTCTATACATATGTTAAAACTGTCAGCTGCCTCTTCATGTTTTACTTTTTTTTCTTAGAGTTCTTTATCATCATCATGGTCTTCTAATTCATTCTGTTGCACCATATTTATAATTTCAGAATCTGATTTGATTTTGAATTCACTTTCGGTTCTACCTGTGATCCATTCCGTAACATCTGTTTGTGAAATTTCAACATCTGGATATATATTTTTAACCGAATTATGCACGTTTTGAATTTCCTCTTTTTGTGTATCATCTTGGTAAAGTCTAGAAGGCCACAGCTTTTTCCATAATGCTAGAATTGCATCAGGTTCGAGGGCTTCCCAAGCAGCAATACAATACGTACTTTACAGTATAAAAAAGCAAATGTAAACACACAATAAATCAAAATAGTCCTACAGTATAACCGTACAATCAACAGTATGGAAAAAATACTGTACTGTAATAATAATAAAATAAATAATAATAGTTAAAATAATAGTACACAAATAATAATATGTAATAACTAAAACTGTTTTTCTGATTACTGGAGGGTTTAGACTAAAGAGTTTGGATTAGCAAGATACCACTGTACTGAGTATTCTAGGTGTCAATAAAGCAATGTGAGCAGACAGCATGGGAATGGATGGGATTTCACCACAGGTTTTGAGAGAATGTGCCGAACCTGACAGCTCAATTCATCTGGCTTTTCCTAATAGTCTAGCTATAGGAAAGGTGCCCAAGGAGTGGAAAGAAGGAAAGATAGTGCCATTGCTTAAGAGTGATAGTAGAATAGAAGATTTGAATTATAGACCAGTTTGTATTTCATTAACAGTAGTTAAGATTTTAGTGAAATTAGTGAGGGATCATTTTACAACATTGGGCAAATGAGATAATGTTATATATGAGAGCCAGCATGGATTTATTAGGGGTGCTCTTGTTTTTGTAATCAGATTACCTTTTTATAATCAAGTAACAAAAGTGGCTGATGAGGGAAAAGCAGATTCTGCTATTTGTTTGAATTTTACAAAGACATTTGACAGGGTGCCACATGATAAGATGATATTTGAGTTGTAGCACATTGGCTTGGATTTCAGGTTAGTGAACTGGATTGGGCTGTCTGATAGGTATCAGAGAGTTAGGTAAGATTGTATTGTATGAGAGAGTAGTATCAAAGAAGCAGAAGGTTACAAGTAGAGTTCCGCAAGGCTAAAGGAACCTATTATTATTATTTGGTAACCTTCATGGAGTCAACACACTAATTGTGGGAGGCCATATGTTTATTCTAATGAGCTTTGTAGTTATTTACACTACCTGCACTCAGGCAATGCACCACTCACTAACAAATCTCCATGTAAAAAATCTACTCCTCACATCTTTCTTTACCACATCTTTATGCAACTTCCAGGGATGACCTCTTGTTCTTCCTATCTTAACATCCACTCTTTTTATAATTTCATATAAAAATATAATAATAATAATCAAATACCTGCATACCGTCTGCATTCATTTTTTTTTCTTTTACTGTTCAACCTTTAAATCAATGACACTGTCAATGGATTGCAGGGGAATATTTAGTTGTTTGTAAATGATGTTAAGCTGGAAAGGGTTATTAGTAATAATGCAGATGTGGTAGCCCTTCAAGAGGATTTGAATAAACTGGGCATATGCAGGTCTATTTAACTGAGATGAATGATAAGTCTTGAAGTTTGGGATACACTGAATAATAGCTACATACTATGTTGGTGGAACTGTGCTGGAGGAAGTGGGAGAGGCAAGGGACCTGGGGTAGGGGGGGGGGGTGATAGAAACCTGAATTCAGAGAACATATTGCAAAGGTGGTGACCTTTGCAATATGTGGTAACCCAGAGGATTGCTGCAATACTGAGAAGGACACTGAACTGCAGAGATAAAAGATTGGGTGGGTTACTGAGAAGACGAGTTCACAGTCAGCAGCATTGTGGTGGAAGAAAAGATGAGTTTTCGCTATCTAGTATAGTTGAATATAGCGTTATATTTGTATATATATGTGTGTGTGTGTGTTTATATTTAGCATTTATTTATATATATATATATATATATATATATATATATATATATATTTTCATATATAGTGTTCATATATATTTTTTAGCGATTAGTTTAGTAGTTACGTACTTGGCAGTAAGGAATGATGCAACTGCAATCACAAATCGCGTGTCAACGAGACCTCCGCCATTTGAGCCGCTCACTTGCCAAATCGATTAAATCTATAAAACAAAAAGTGGAGAAAAGTGATAAAATAATATATGTACATTGTTTTTTAAAATATAAATTCAAATGAACATTGTAGAATGTATTATTGCAGATGTAGCTATTATCTAACGACATAAAATGTATAAGATAGAATACCCTTGGAGTAATCGTTATTATTATAAAAAAAAAAAAAAAGTTCGCCCACTACGTGTAGGTCTCTGCTTGGCGTCTTGCCAAGAATAGTCGATTCATGTTGAAAGGGTGAAAGAAATGAAGGACGTACGAATTATTCGCCAACACGCGAAACCACGTGCTTTATACGTAAAATTTTCCAACTTTTATTCAAGCAACATAGTTAACTACAATAATCATAAAAGAGAAACTAATTTTCCGACCTGTAATAATAAATAACTAATCCCACAATACGAACTGATTTCCCTATCATCGGAATGGATTCTCCTTTTTCTGACATGCGTAAAAGTGTCGAAGGATCTCTAATCGGTGGGCGAACTTAATTACAATTTCTGCGTTATTAAGGGAGTTAATCGACTTGGCAAGTGAAAAAAAGTTTTTTCACTTGTTTTTTCATTGCACTTCTGACGGCATCGATATATTACATCTACAAATGTTTTTGCAGGTATTAAATTTCCCGTTCTATTTCTGTATTCCAAACCTTTTATTATTCTATGCTTTTCGTAGAATGCAGAAGTTTGCTGATTTGCTGGGTGAAGCATAAATGCTTTTCATATTCCCCTTTGTCTGAGGGGGAGTTCTTTGAGTGGAGAGTTATTGAGCGTTAAGCTTGCCCAGGAAGGACAGTGAGATTAGCTGTGGCTAGCTGAGTATAAAATTGATTGGGTCTTTTGTATTTGTAGAATTCTGTGTAGTCTGAAGCTTGCTTGATCAGTGGGTTTGGATAATTGTTTGTCTTGGTGAAGAACTTTGGTGCTAGATCATGGAGGAGGGATGCGATGTAGGGAATGTTGACTTCTCTGTGAATCTGGGAGTTTCTGATAAACCATGAGGCATCCAGAATCATTTTCAGGCATTTGTTCTGTATCCTGTGCACTTTTTGAATATTTGTATTCGAGGTGTGGCTCCATGCAGGAGATGCGTAAGTGATGACTGGGCATATTATCATCTTGTATATGAGTAGTTTGTTCCAGATATCCAGTTTACTTCTTCTGATGATCGTGGAGTAGCGCTTGTTGATTGCTATGGATGTCATCAAGCATATGTTTTATATGATTGGTGAATTGGAGTTTTTTTCTCAAGCATGACACCGAGGTATTTGACTTCATTCTGCCATGGGATCTTTACACCTAGCAGATGTTTGTCTTCCTTGATCTGAAACTTCTTTTTGGGGAACAGGATGGCTGAACTCTTACTTGGGTTTGTTTGGATCCTCCAGTCCATCAGCAATTTCTCCAATGTGCGAATACTAGCTACCAAAATACGGAGTCTTTTGATAGCTAGTTTGGGACAGAGAGATCTTGCTAATAAAGCGGTATCATCCGCCTATAATTCTGTGATTGCTGAACTGCCAAATGGCCTGAGAGAGTTTTGGAGAGCTTTTCCCATGATATAAAGGAGTGTGGAGGAGAGAATTATTCTTGTGTACTGTGCTTGAGCAAAACGGGTATGTGATAGATGATAATTGGTTTCGGTTCTCGGTTTGTGGTTTGGTCAGTACATTGTGGCTTATATAGTTTTTAATGAATATGACTGTGCCTCGATCACTGGCAGTGAGTCTGTCTGTTTTGTACATTGTATAGTTCCATAATTTAGGGTTATTAGCTGGCCTGAGATGTGTTTCATTTACTGGAATTATATCAAGAGTGTATCTGTGAGTGAACTCTTGTAGTTCAAGGATTTTTTTAATCCATTTGCATTCCATGAAGATATGAAAAGAGAGTTAGGCTTATATTTCCTATTGTCCATGATTGAGGGCTGTCAGAATATAATGCGTACCTTGAAGGAATTTCTTCGTGGAGGATGGTGTAGGATTTGTTTTGCTGAATTCCTGAAACATGGTAACTAGTGAGGCAGTTAGAACTGATGTAAGGGTGGAGCTTGTATATTTGTTGGAGGAAGTATTCTTGGATCGTGCAGCCGCGGCATATGTTTTGGTCCTGGTTTCAGGTTGATTTCCTTTGAGCTGCCAAGGTGGATGTTATTTGAACTGGATGGTGATCTGCATAGTTGCCCAGGGTGTCACTGCTGGGTGAAGGATGAGCGGTTTTGGGAGACCTGCAGTTCTCTGGGTGTGCTATGCATCCTTTATAGTTGGCGGGGTGAGGACCTCTGCAGTTTGTGCACTTAGCTGGCATAGATCATGGCTTGGTGCATATGATGGTCTGGTGGCCTTTCCCACATTTTAAGCACCTGAAGTTGGCCAGCATAGCTTTTGGGTGTGCCCAAACCGCTGACATCTGTGGTACTGTCCTGCTGACGCTATCTTTCTTAGAGGTTCCATAGTAATTCTGAGGCCACAGACAGCAGTCAGCTCATATAATTTCTTTTGGGTGTCATCAATCTCCACGAGTACTAAAGGCATGGGCTTTATCAGACCTGAGCATCCTGCTTATTTTGATTGGGGTCAGGCTCTGGTTGCTTAAATCAGCTGAGATTTCTTCTGGAGTGATTCCTTCTGTGACTCCACGTATTACCACCTTTAGGGTCTTTTCACTCGGTATAGCGAATGTATGGTAAGGAAGATTTTTGGTGTCCAGTAGCTTTGTCATCTGCCTGTAGTCAGTGACTGGCTGGATTTTGACT